>NW_027602689.1:0-30097 GCF_053455715.1 Rhinoraja longicauda | reverse complement strand
GCAATGGTGTTATTTTCCTGCTTAATCTGCATCTTTGAGCAAGGGGGAGATTGGGTGAATGTGAGGGGCTGGGGGTCCTGGAGCGGGGCCGGCGATGGGATCATCCGCCCGGGACTGACAGCTGGAAGATGCGGCGGTGAATGTGAGGAGCCGGAGCCCGGAGCGGAGAGACTGCGGCCGCCCTCTGGGATGCGCTCAGGGCGCGGGTTTATTAATGAGCCGCAGCGCTGAGGTGAGCGGATATTTCACCGCGCTCTTCACCTGCTCCCTGAACTTGGACTGGGTCACCGCGTAAATAAATGTGTTGGTGCAGCAGCTGAGATTCCTCAGCAACATCCCGACGTCGTTAAAGATATATTGGGAATCATTCCGATCATTTCCAATCCCTGTGATCTGATAATAGATGAAGTTTACAACGTTGGTCAGCCACAGGAGGATGAAGCTGCCGGAGATGGTGAAGAGTAAAACCACAGACCTCCTCCTGCTCTCCATCTCCGGGTCACTGCGCTTCTCCCCCTTGCTCTCACCCCTCAGCCCCTGACGGACCCGACTGGCCACTAAAATGTGCCGGACTGTCAGAGCGTTGAGCAGCAGGATCACAGCGAAAGGGAGGAGCGGAGTTAAAACCGTGTCGATCCAGTCAAATGCCACCCACCCGGGGTCAGTGTAATAACTGTCCACCGTGCCACAGCCCCACGGGACATTGTCGATGGTTGTCCAGGGTTTCAGTATGAAGTAGCGGGGAACGTTTTTCAGACACAGCAGAACGCCGGCTGTTGCGAGAATCGCAGCCGCAGTTTTCCCGGTGCAATATTTAGTTTTCAGCTTCTGGCAACAAATGGCGACAAAGCGATCAAAGGTGAAAGTGACGGTGAACCAGACAGAACAGTCTGTAGCTGCAGTCCTCAGTACATCGTTAACACGGCACACAGGGGTGAGGGACAGGAAACTCCAATAAAAGTAATGGTATCGGATCTGATACAAAATGACCTCGGTGATCAGGATGAGTAGATCGGCCGCTGCCATGGCCACCAGGTAGCGAGTGGTGCAGGTGGAGAGGCCGCACTTTCCCCGGGACAGGATCACAATCGCCACTAAATTCACTGCGGAAAGAGAAGGGGAGCGGACACTGGGCATTACTGAACACGGTCTCCGGGGCTGAACACCGGCTCCACTTTCAGCTGGAGATCAGGAGTGTTGGAGTCGGTGCGCGGCTGCAGGTTTAACAATGTCAGACCCGGCTCCGACTGTGCCCGACCTGCCTGCTTCAGGGGAGAGGAGATAAGGCGACGGGCGGGGTAAAGGGAGGGGATGGAACGAGCAGCCGCCCGCTACAATAGGCGGAATGGTCCTGTCTACAGTTAACACCGCTCACAGTCTCTGATGGGGCCGGTTTCACAGACTTAACCGTGACCGGCCGCGTTTAACCAGGGCTCTGGGAATTCGGCATCTGATGGGGACGAGGAGGGTTCCAGAGGGAAGGCAGGGACAACTTAGGATCCGGCAGCAGAGCGGCTCCGTTAATGGATTCATTCCTCAGTTCGGTAACAACACACGCCGGTAGATCCGCGGCCACCGGTTCAGGAGATCGATCCAATTATTGACCAACAGGCGTTGGAATCCGACTGTGACAAACTCCACAGTGAGACGTGTCCACAGGAGCGGATGTTCACTCTGATCAATAACTCAGACACAGTGAACTTCACAATGTAAACCCCTTCCCAGTCACACCGTCCCGGAGAGCTGCCTGTCCCGAGCACTGGGACAACTCTGGGCAAGGTCCCACTGAAGGCAAGAACAACATTCTAGTGGGTCCCGGCAGTGGGAGAAAGAGAGGGTTAGTTTCGGCTGCCTGAAAATGAGAAAAGTCACAACGTTGATTCAAAAATATGTAATTTAGAGGATTGATATACCTCACATAACCTTGCACAACGATCATCAGTTCGGAATATTGTAACACGATCAGAATCAGGTCAACACTGGTTAGCGGACGGAGTTATAAAAATTGAATTGTTCTGTTCACTTACCAGGGACTCCAACGGCAGCAATGATCACGTACAAGATTTTCTCCACGTCGAAATATTCCCAAAGCTTTTCCCCCATTTTCTCTGCCCAGCAACGTGTCCTCGTGAGCTACCGGTAATCTCTCGGAATGAAATGCCGGGGCAGAACATTCCCGGAGATTTTATACCATTTTCCGTCTCCACCGGGACAGCGAAGTTTCAACAGAGTTAAAAAATAGAGATTTTGAAATTATTCGCAAACAGATGACATCAGCCAAATGAAATCCCTGCTGAGACAGGTCGTGATTTATTCAGGGAATTGATTGAGAAACTCCAAAGACTGGGAATTGTGGCGATACTGAGGGATGGAAATTGGGAGCGGCATTGTTCCAGCAAAGGGAATATTGCTTCAAACTCCATCAGGTCCAGCTCTCCGCCTCGTGTTGTTTGTCTGATTTCATTCAATCCGTTTCACTCACTAAGGCAATCCCAAATTCCAGCGACCCTCTCATGGCTTCTGGTGCCCAGTTTGAAGGTGGACTGGGCGACATTTGTCCACAGGTTGAGGGATTAGATCAACAGATCACCTCGCACTAAAGTGGCCCCTGTACTCTGCTTCAACATTCAATATGATCGCGGCTTAACTGACTGCAACCTCACCCCCACACTCCCGGCGAGGCCGGTACCCATTCACTCCTTGCTTGCCTGCAGTGGGGCTGATTTTGCGCCGGGACAATAACATTCTCTCCCTTCGTCACCTCTGAGGAGGAACGACCCAAAGACTCTCGACACTCAGAGAACAGAAACATTGTGGCTTCAGAATTGTCCGAAACCCAAATAAAACAGCGAATGGTCCGGCACATCTCCCTCCTCCCTTTCTATCTCCCTCCTCCCTTTCTCTCTCCCTCCTCCCTTTCTCTCTCCCTCCATCCTTACTGCTGTCGCTCTCTCTGAACTATCACTCTCTCCTACCATCTCTATTCTTCCTCTCGGCTCCGCCATCTCTCTGTCAACCTCTCTCTCCTAACCCCCCCCTCCTTCTCACTCCCATTGCATTTATCCCTCCGTTTCTTTCTAACTATCTGACCCTTCCATCGCTCCGTTTTGCCAACCCACGCGATCTGAACTTCGCTCTCTTTTCATGTTCCCACTCTCCCTTTGTTACTTAACTCTCCCTCCATCTCTTCTTTCGTCTTCTCCGCTATCTCTTCCTTTCATCACTGTACTCCCTATCTGTCTCTCTCTTTTCCCCAACACTCCTCCTGCTCGCCCTCACCTCTCTCTCCAAGGCCTTTCTTGGGAAGTGCGGTTAAAACGGCTAGCCACCATGGGATGTCTCTGTACCCCGTTTCCGCACACTTCAATAGCCCTTCCAGGTGCGACAGATGTTCACCTGCACCACCTCTAATCTCATCTACTGCATGTGGTGTTCCAGATATGGCCTCCGTTACATCGGCGTGGTAAAATGGAGACTCGGCAATCGTTTTTTGTCGAACACTTACCCTAGTTCTGCTAAGGCTTGCCGTATCTCCCCGTTGCAAGCCATTGTAACTCCCCCTCGCACACTGACCTTTCTGTCCTGGGCCTCCACCAGTGCCAGAGAGGTTACATTAAAACAGAAAGAACGCCACTTCATAGTCCGCTTGGGAACCTTGCAACCTAATGGTATGAACATTAGCAAATGCCAGGTAACTAACGTGCAACTTCCCGCTTTTCCCTCGCTCTTTCTCTTGCTTCACGCGGACTCGCACCTGTTAATCCCCTCCACCTCCACCTTCAACCCATATTCCCTCCTCTCTCTTTATAATTCCAACCTGCTCAATCCTTATCTCGCAACTTTTATCGTTTAACCTCTGGTCTCAAGCACCTAACTATGAAAACGGTATTCACCCACTCATCATTCAACTCGCTTTGTCCTGCTATTCCAGCCTTCTCCAGCTTCCCACCACAATCAGTCTGAAGAAGGGTCTCGAACCGAACTTCACCCATCCATGTCCTTGGCAGGCTTAGCCAGTTCAGATTGCCCTCTACAACTCTCACCAACTTCGACAGATGCACCATAGAAAGTATTTTATCAAGATGCATCACAGCTTGGTTTGGGAACAGCTCCATACAAGAACGCCAGAAATTGCTGCGAATTGTCCAGACCATCACACAAAGCAAACTCCCATATATTGACTCAATTTATAAACCACGCTGCCTCGGCAAGGCCAGCAGCATAATCAAGGACGAGTCGCACCATTGCCACTCCTGCTTCTCCTCTGTCCCATCAGGCAAAATGTATAGAAGTGTGAAAATGCACACCTCCAGTTTCAGGGACAGTGTCTTCCCAGCTGTTATCAGGCAACGGAATCATCCCACCACAACCAGAAAGCAGTGCTGAACTACTATCTACCTTTTGTTGACCCTCGGACTATCCTCGATCGGATTTTGCAGGCTTTACCTTGCACTGAACGTTATCCCCTTATCATGTATCTATACTCTGTAAATGGCTCGGTTGTAATGAAGTATTTTGTTTCCATTGACTGGGTAGCACGCAACAAAAGCCAACATTCCAATGGCTTTCTTCACTGCCTGCTGTACCTGCATGCTTCCTTTCAGTGACTGATGCACTAGGATACCCAGATCTCGTTGAACATCCCCTCTTCCTAACTTGACACCATTCAGATAATAATCTGCCTTTCTATTCTTACTTCCAAAGTGAATAACATCACACTTATCTACATTAAACTGCATCTGCCATGTATCCGCCCACTCACACAACCTGTCCATGTCACCCTGCAGCCTTATTGCATCTTCCTCACAATTCACACTACCCCTCAGCTTAGTATCATCTGCAAATTTGCTAATGGTACTTTTACTCCCTTCATCTAAGTCATTAATGTATATCGTAAATAGCTGGGGTCCCAGCACCGAACCTTGCGGTACCACACTGGTCACTGCCTGCCATTCCGAAAGGGACCCATTTATCCCTACTCTTTGCTTTCTGTCTGTCAACCAATTTTCTATCCATGTCAATACCCTACCCCCAATACCATGTGCTCTAAATTTGCCCACTAATCTCCTATGTGGGACCTTGTCGAAGGCTTTCTGAAAGTCGAGGTACACCACATCCACTGACTGTCCCCTGTCAATTTTCCCAGTTACATCCTCAAAAATTCCAGTAGATTTGTCAAGCATGATTTCCCCTTCGTAAATCCATGCTGACTCGAAATTATCCTGTTACTGCTATCCAAATGCTCAGCAATTTCGTCTTTTATAATTGACTCCAGCATCTTCCCCACCACTGATGTCAGACTAACTGGTCTATAACTACCCGTTTTCACTCTCCCTCCTTTCTTAAAAAGTGGGATAACCTTTCACTTTTCAGAGAATGTGTTCGTGTGTAAGTGTGTGCGAATGAGTGCGTGTCTCTTCGTGCTGGTGCGTGTGAATATCTGTTAGTGTGAGTGCATGTGTACGTGTGATTGTATGTGAGAATGTGTGAGAGTATATTTGATTCTTTGTGATTGCATTTGAGAGATTGTGTGTGTATTCGTGCGCGGCTATGTGTGTGTGCGTGTTTGACTGTGTTTGAGGGTGTGAACATGTGTGTTTGTAATGATGTAATGGCATACTGTGGGTTTTAGTGACGACGTGACACGCTGTAGGGCATTACTGATGGAGTGACACACTGTGCAGTGGAACTGATGGAGTGACACAATGTATGGTAGATTAACACACTGTGGGTTGGTACAGATGGAGTGACACACTTTGAAGTTGTATTGATGAAGTCACACACTGCCAGTAGTACTGATGGAGTGACACACTGTGCAGTGCACTGATGGAGTGACACAATGTAGGGTAGTACTGATGGAGTGACACAATGCGCTGTAGTACTGATGGAGTGACCCCAGTTGATGCAGTACGGGTGGATTAACATACTGTGGTTTGGTACAGATGGAGTGACACAATTTGCAATAGTACCGATGAAGTGACACACTTTGCAGTTGTTCTGATGGAATGATACACAGTGGGGCACTACTGATGTAGTGACACACTGCGGGTAATACTCATGGAGTGGCACAATGTGTAGTACTGTTGTTATGACAAACTGCGGAGTAGTACTGACGGAGTGACACACAGTGGAATAGCACTGATTTAGTGACAAATTGTGAGGTCATTGCATCAGTACTACCACGCAGTTTGTCACTCCGTCAGTACTACTTCAGTGTGCAACTACATCCCGTGGGGTAACACTGATGTAGTGACAAGCTGTGGTGCAGTACTGATGGAGTGACACACTGCGCGGTTGTACTGACGGAGTGACACACTTCGGTGTAGTGCTGATTGAATGACACACTGGGGGTAGTGTGGGCAGAATGGCGCACAGTGGGCTAATACTGAAGTATTGACCCAATCTTTGGTGGTACTGTCGGGTTGCACATTGTGGAATGGTAAGGACTGACGTGGGGTAGTACAGATGGAGAGTTGCACTGATGGGTAATACTAATTGAATGAGTCTGTGTGGTTGTACAAAATGGAATAACTAGCTTAAGGCAGTACTGATGGAATGCATCACTGTGGTGTAATACTGATGGAATAACATATTGTAGGGTAGTACTGATGGAGTGACACGCTCCAGTGTTGTACTGATGGAGTGTAACACTGTGGAGCAGTACTGGTGTAATGACGTACTGTGGACGTGTATTGATGGAATGACACACTGTGGGGTAGCACGGATGTAATAGCACATTCTGTTGGAGTGACGCAGTAATACTGATGGATTGACACGCTCTGCGGTAGTACTGTTGCGATGAAAAACTGTGGTGAAATAGTGATGGAATTACACACTATGGAGTCGCAGCGATGGATTAGCACACTGTGGAGTAATGCGGATGGAATGGCAGATTTGAGATAGTCCTGATGTTGTGAAACACTTTGGGGAGTACTGATGGAAGAACATACTGCGGGGAGCATTGATGGAGTGACACGTTCTAGGGTTGCACTGGAGTGACATGATGTTGGGCAGTGCTGATGCAGTGCAACACCATGGAGTTGTATTGATACAGTGAGACACTGTGTGGTTTCTTTTTTTTCTTTTTTTTCTTTTTGAAAAGCATATGTGCAAATCGAAATTTTAAAAAAACACATTTGTTACAAAGTTCTTACATAGCTTCAATTTTTAAATTTTTGAAGAGAGAAAGTAAAAATAAAAATATAAAACTATAAACTTGGGAAGAGAGAGTAAGAGGGTTAAAAAAAAAAAAGGATCTAACAATAAAAATTAACGGGAGTAGATCCGGGAGACAAAAACCACAGCTGTACATCCAACCCCCAACTCAAGTTTCAACTTTTTATTTTTATTTTTTTTATTTTTTTTATTTTAGTCCTGTGCCAAACCCATTTACTTTTCTAAAAATTCAATAAATGGAGACCATATTTTTAAAAATAACTCAGGTTTGTCGATTAAGGCAAACCTTATTTTTTCCAAATGCAGGGTCTCTGTCATTTCCATAGTCCACATTTTAATTGTGGGGGTTATTGGTTTTTTCCAAAATTTAAGTATTAGTTTTTTCGCAGTTATTAGACTGTAATCAAGAAAATGTACCTGACTTACTGTAAAATTTGTAGTATGTTGTGATAATCCTAATATAATTAATTTTGGGTCCATATCTAATTTTTTATTAATAACTTTAGAAACTATTTTTAAAATCTCCAACCAGAAGTTTTGCATTTTTATACAAGTTACGAAAATATGAGTTAAATTAGCTTCTTGAAATTGACATTTATCACACATAGGAGAGATATTAGGAAAAATCCTATTTAATTTCGTCTTCGAATAATGTAATCTATGTATTATTTTAAATTGTATTAAGGAATGTCTAGTATTCAATGAACATTGATGTATATGTTGTAAACTTTCATCCCATATATCTTGCATTATAAATTGATTCAATTCGTCCTCCCATGCTCGTCTATAAGATTCTGATGACGGAATGTCAATGTCAAGGAGAATATTGTAAATAAAACATATTAATTTATTTGAGTTATAATGTCGATTCAGGCATACATCAAGTGTTTCTGGACCTCTAAACTTATATTCTTGCATGTGTGATTTTACATAATCTCTAAGTTGTAAATATCTAAAATAATTATTAACATGTAATCCGTACTTCTGCTGTAACTCCTGAAATGAAAGAAAAGTTCCCATATGATAAAGATCTCCCACCCTTTTGATTCCATAACTTTTCCATTGAGCAAAGCCTCTATCTAAAACAGACGGTTTAAAAGAGGATTATTCGCAATAGGAAGGAAAACAGATAATTTACTCAATTTTAACGTAAGCTTTAATTGTTTCCAGGTACGGATAACACTATGTATAATGGGATTACCTCCATATGTTTTTTTATTTAAATTTATTGGAGCTAAGAGGATCGCACCAATATCGAATGGTAAACAATCCTCTTTCTCCATCTTTAACCAATCCGGTTGTTGATCAGAATCATCCAACCAGCAGGTTATATTTTTAATATTAACCGCCCAATAATAAAACAAAAAGTTAGGTAAAGCAATTCCTCCATTAATTTTAGACTTACATAAGTGTCTTTTATTTATTCTATGAGTCTTGTAGTCCCAAATAAAATTAGTAACAATTGAATCAATTTAAAAAAAAAACTTTTTTGGAAGGTAGATCGGAATTGCTTGAAATAAGTATAGTAGCTGTGGAAGAAAGATCATCTTTATAGCATTACTACGACCAACTAATGATATAGGAAGTGTTTTCCAAAATTGGATATTTCTGTGTAATTTAGCAGGTAAAGGAGGAAAATTTGATTTAAATAAAGAAGTATATTTCCTTGTCACGTAAATTCCAAGATATTTAAACTTTTCATAGGCAATTTTAAAAGGAAATTGTTGAAGTATGGCCGGATTATGCTCCATTATTGGCATAATTTCACTTTTATACCAGTTAATTCTATAACCTGAAAATGAACCAAATTGAGTTATGAGATTTAATAAATTCGGAATGCTAATTTCTGGCTTTGTAATATATATTAATACATCATCCGCATATAAAGAAATTTTATTGGTTGTATGTTTAGTGTTGTAGCCATAAATATCTGAATTTGATCTAATACTCTCAGCAAGTGGTTCTATAATGAGGGCAAATAAAAATGGTGATAGTGGACATCCTTGTCTACAACCCCTAGCTAAATGAAATTTAGATGACAGCATTTGATTAGTTAATATTCTAGATGTTGGGGATGTATATAAAAGTTTCACCCATGCACAAAAATTTTCACCTAGTTGAAATTTTTCCATCACTGAGAAAAGATAGGGCCATTCTACTTGATCAAATGCTTTTTCAGCATCTAGCGAGATGATTCAAGAGATTCAAGATTCAAGATTCAAGATATCTTTATTTGTCATCCAAAAAACAAGTTTTTTGGACGAAATTTCGTCACCCACAGTCCAACAATAAGAGCAATAAAATAAGCAAATTACACAACCCCAACCAACACAAAACCCCCCAAAAAGAAACATCCATCACAGTGAGTCTCCTCCAGTCCCCTCCTCACTGTGATGGAAGGCCAGAATGTCTTTTTCTCTTCCCCTGCCGTCTTCTCCTGCGGTCAGGCTGTTGTCGTTGCCATGTTCCAGGCTGCGCCGGACGGTGAAATGTCCGCAACGGGCCGACCCAAGCCCCGCTGCAAGTCGGGGCGGTCGGGGCTCCCGACATTGAAGCCCCCGCCGAGCAGAGAAAATTCCGTGGCCTATTTCAGGCCGCGCCGGACGGTGAAATATCCGCGGCGGGCCGACCCAAGCCCCGCGATCCGGGGCGGGCGAACACGCTGCCGCTGCCGGAGCTCCCGATGTCGGCATCCACGCGGCCCGAGCCTAAGGCGAGTCGCAGCCGCTCCCGCAGCCTCCGAGAACGGCCGGCTTCGCTGATGGTGAGTCTGGTCCGCGGGCTCTGCGAACCAGAGCCCTGGAGGCCGCCAGCTCCAGGAGTTGGGCCGATGGTAGGCCGCAGCAGGAACGGAGACACGGCCCAGAACACAAAGGTCGGGTCTCCGTTCGGAAGGGACACATATTTACAATGTTACAGTTCCCCCCCTCCCCCCCACATACACACATAGTACAAAAACACAAAAACACCACATCACAACTACAATTAAGACAACAAAAACAACAAAAACACAAAGACAAATGGACTGCAGGTAAGCCGCAGCTGCTAGGGCAGCGCCGCCATCTTTGCTAAATCTTCATTTAATAGTCTATTTGAATAAATTATATTAAACAAGCGTCTCAAATTGAAAAATGAATATCGTTTGGCTATAAAGCCTGATTGTCTATAACTAGACTTAATCTCTGAGCTAAGATTTTCGCTAATATCTTCTGATCAGTATTTAAAAGAGCTATCGCCCTATACGAACCAGGGTCTTCAGAATCCTTATCTTTTTTAGGAATGAGGATTATTGTTGATTCAGTCAGAGTTTGTGGCAATCTCTGTTGTTTAAAGGCGTGACTATATACAGTTTGCAAACGTGGAGAGATCAAACCACTGAATTTTTTATAAAATTCATTATTTAAGCCATCAGGGCCAGGAGTCTTCCCATTTTTCATGGATTTAATAATCTCTTCAACGTCTTTCATAGTTATTTCTGCGCCCAGTAAATTTCTATCACTCACATTCAAACCAGGAAGGTTACATTCCTGCAAAAACTTTTGCATCTGCGCAGAAGTATCTGTTATTTTTGATGAATATAATGACTGATAAAATTGCAAAAATCTCTGATTAATATCCTTAGGTAGTTTAAGCAAATCTCCATTTTCTGATCTAATTTTATGAATTGTAGAATCATCTTCTAATTTACGGAGTTGACGTGCTAGCAATTTCTGTGGTTTACCTCCAAATTCAAAATGTTTTTGTTTAGTATATTGAAAAAGCCTTAAAATATGAGCTGAAAGGATATAATTTAACTTATATTTGAGCACTGCAATTTTATTATGTATTTCAATAGAGGGAGCGATGGCATTTGTTATGTCTAACTGTCTTATCTGACTTTCCAGGTCATTCTGTTCAGCTCGGTTCTTCTTGTTTTGAGACGCTTGAAAAGCAATAATACATCCTCTCACAAACGCTTTAAATGTTTCCCAAAGCAGGGACGCAGGTGTTTCAGGAAGGTCATTTGCGTTAAAAAAAATCTCAAATTGCGATTTAAGATAGTCATAACATGCTTTTTCATTTAAGATTTGCGGATTAAATCTCCAATTAGTCTGTTTCCCCGTTACTCCTTGGAGTTTTACCCTAAATGTTAAAGGGGCATGATCGGATATAATAATATTATGATATTTTGAATTATACGTATAAGGAATAAGTTTGGAGTCCACCAAGAAATAATCAATTCTTGAATAAGTTTTATGCACAGGTGAATAAAATGAATACTCTCGGCCTGAAGGATTATCAATCCTCCAAACATCTTTTATATTTGCATTATTTATATAAGAGTTTAATAATTCACACGACTTGGATTTTGTTTTCCTTTGAGTTGAAGATCTATCCAAATAAGGATCTAATGTACAATTGAAATCTCCTCCAATTATCAAGTTATATTGTCCAAATTCTGGAATGGTATTAAATATTTTTTTTAAAAATAACGGATTATCAAAATTTGGTGCGTAGACATTCACCAATATCAATTTTGTACAATATAGTTCTCCCACTAATATAACATATCTACCTTCAGTGTCGACTATAGAGGAAGTATTTATAAATGGTATACCCTTACGAATTAAAATAGCAACACCTCTTGATTTAAAGGGAAACGATGAGTGAAATACTTTATCAATCCATTTGCCTTTCAGTCTATTATGTGCTACATTTTTTAGATGAGTTTCCTGAAGGAACATTATGTCTGCATCAATAGATTTTAAATGTGAAAGTACTTTACCTCTTTTAATTGGTTCATTAACACCCTTGACATTCCAACTACAAAATGTAATACCTTTAACCCCTGTTTTCCTAATAGAATCTTGCATCTTAACCGATAAATGGTCGAAAATAAAACAAATGGTCTGGCACCCGGACTACAACATTTTTCTTGAATGAGGGGTGGATGATCTTTTGTACAGCGTAGAGTGCCTCCCGTGACCTGCGTGGGTTTTCTCCGAGATCTTCGGTTTCCTCCCACACTCCAAAGACGTACAGGTATGTAGGTTAATTGGCTAGGTAAAGGTAAAAATTGTCCCTAGTGGGTGTAGGATAGTGTTAATGTGCGGGGATCGCTGGGCGGCACGGACTTGGTCTGTTTCCGGCTGTATATATATGATATGATATGATATGATATGATGATATGATACGTCCCCTTTTCCTAACTTGACCATTCAGATAATACTCTGCCTTCCTATTCTTACCACCAAAGTGGATAACCTCACACTTATCCACATTAAACTGCATCTGCCATGCATCTGCCCACTCACACAACCTGTCCACGTCACCCTGCAACCTCATAGCATCTTCCTCACAGTTCACACTGCCACCCAGCTTTGTATCATCTGCAAATTTGCAGTCTGCAGTCGCTCCAGTCTTTCGACATACGACAGTCCCGCCATTCCGGGGATTAACCTGGTGAACCTACGCTGCACGCCCTCAATAGCAAGGACGTCCTTCCTCAAATTTGGAGACCAACCAAAACTGCACACAGTACTCCATGTGCGGTCTCACCAGGGCCCTGTACAACTGCAGAAGGACCTCTTTACTACTAAACTCAAACTAGGAGACCAAAACCGTACGCAGTACTCCAGGTGCGTTCGCACAAGGCCACACAAGGCCGCAGGCCCGGATGGAGTTCAAGGAAGGGTTACTTAGTGACTGTGATGAACAGTTGGCTGAGGTATTCGCCAGGATCTTTAACCTGTCATTATCTCTGGCTACGGTCCCCAAGTGCCTGGAGTCGTCTACCACAGTGCCTGTACCGAAAAAAACAAAGATCACCAACCTGAACGACTATCGCCCGGTTGCCCGAATTCCGATAGTCATGAAACATAGAAAATAGGTGCAGGAGGAGGCTATTCGGCCCTTCGAGCCTGTACGCACCGCCATTCAATACGATCGTGGCCGATCATCCAACACAGTATCCCGTACCTGCCTTCTCTCCGTACCCCCCGATCCCTTTAGCCACAAGGGCCACATCAAACTCCCTCTTAAATATAGCCAACGAACTGGCCTCAACTACCTTCTGTGGCAGAGAATTCCACAGATTCACCACTCTCTGTGTGAAAAAAAACGTTCTCTTCTCGGTCCTAAAAGTCTTCCCCTTTATCCTTAAACTGTGACCCCTGGTTCTGGACTTCCCCAACATCGGGAACAATCTTCCCGCATCTAGCCTGTCCGACCCCTTAAGAATTTTGTACGTTTCTCCCCTCAATCTTCTAAATTCCAGCGAGTACAAGCCGAGTCTATCCAGTCTATCTTCATATGAAAGTCCTGCCATTCCAGGAATCAATCTGGTGAACCTTCTCTGTACTCCCTCTATGGCAAGAATGTCTTTCCTCAGATTAGGAGACCAAAACTGTACGCAATACTCCAGGTGCGGTCTCACCAGGGCCCTGTACGACTGCAGAAGGACCACTTTGCTCCTAAACTCAAACTAGGAGACCAAAACGGTACGCAATACTCCAGGTGCGGTCTCACCAATGCCCTGTGCAACTGCAGCAGAACCTCCCTGCTCCTATACTCAAATCCCCTCCCTATGAATGCCAACATACCATTGGCTTTCTCCACTGCCCGCTGCACCTGCATGCCTACTTTCAATGACTGGTGCACCACGACACCCAGGTCTCGTTGCGTCTCCCCTTCTCCTAATCGGCCACCATTCAGATAATAGTCTGCTTTCCCGTTCTTGCCACCAAAGTGGACAACCACACATTTTTTAAAAAGTGCTTTGAAAGGCTGGCCCTCTCACACATTAAATCCAGCATCACCGAATCACTGGACTCGCGTCAATGTGCAAACACATCCACAGAGGACGCCATCTCTCTGGCTCTTCGCACTGTCCTGACTCACCTGGACAGACAGGGCACGTACGCGAGGATGCTACTCATTGACTCTAGCTCTGCCTTCAAACACGCTCATCCCCCACCAAGCTCGTCACCAAACTCCACCAGCTAGGCCTCGGCTCGCCGATATCATGATAGGAGTAGAATTGGGCCATTCGGCCCATCAGGTCTACTCTGCCATTCAATCATGGCTGACCTATCTCTCTCTCCCAACCCCATTCTCCTGCCTTCTCCCCATAACCTCTGACACCTGTACTAATTCAGAATCTATCTATCTCTGCCTTACAAATATCCACCGACTTGCCCTCCACAGCCTTCTGTGGCAAAGAATCCCACAGATTCACCACCCTCTGACTAAAGAAATCTCTCCTCATCTCCTTCCTAAAGGACTCTCTGTCCTTTAATTCTGAGGCTATGACTAGTCCTAGACTCTCCCACTAGTGGAAACATCCTCTCCACATCCACTCTATCCAAGCCTTTCACTATTCTGTATGTTTCAATAGACAATAGGTGCAGGAGGAGGCCATTTGGCCCTTCGAGCCTGTACGCACCGCCATTCAATGTGATCATGGCTGATCATTCTCAATCAGTACCCCGTTCCTGCCTTCTCCCCATACCCCTGACTCCGCTATCCTTAAGAGTTCTATCTAGCTCTCTCTTGAATGTATTCAGAGAATTGGCCTCCACTGCCCTCTGAGGCAGAGAATCCCACAGATACAAACTCTCTTTTTTAAATTTTTTTAAAATAAATTTTATTTAAGTTTTAACAGAACTCATACATGTTACATTTCATAGTAAGCAATAATAACTACATTATACAATACAATACAATACAATATATCTTTATTGTCATTGTACCCAGGGGTACAATGAGATTGGGAATGCGCCTCCCATACGATGCAATAATTTAGGTAATTTAGACAGCAGCAACCCAACGAAATGAAACAGTTGTAACAGTTTTGGACAGGGTAAAGTGCAAGTTGATCTATGCGTTGTGGCCATCCGGCTCAGCAGGACCGGTTCATAGCAGCTATGGCCCTGGGGATGAAGCTGTTCTTGAGTCTGGAGGTGCGGGCGTAGAAGGCCTTGTATCGTCTGCCCGATGGAAGGAGTTCGAACAGACTGTTGCAGGGGTGTGAAGAGTCTTTGTGGATGCTGGTGGCTTTTCTGAGGCATCGTGTGTTGTAGATGCCCTCCAAGTCTGGTAGCTGTGTTCCGATGGCCCTCTGAGCTCTATGGACTACCCGCTGTAGAGCTTTCCTTTCTGCCTCCGTGCAGCTGAGGTACCACACAGGGATGCCATGCGTTAGGATGTTCTCTATGGTGCAGCGGTAGAAGGTCGTCAGCAGCTTTTGGGGTAGACCAGACTTCTTCAGTGTTTGATTATACATGTATTGTTCTGTATTATCTCCCCTCCCACCGCCCCCCCTTCTTCCCCCCACCCCCCCAGTTAAAAAGAAGGAAAAAGAAAAAGAAAAGAAAGAGAGAAAGAAAGAAACCTGGAGTCCAGAATGAGACACTTCCAGGTAATTTCTTATTAAATTCTTATTAAAGGTATCAAAACAATCCTGAATTTAAATATTTCCAATTCTTAATCCTAGCTTTAAAATGAATGGGTTCCACACCTTCAAGAAGAAGTCATATCCATTTCTCAGATTATACGTAGCTTTTTCTAATGGGATACAACTACACATTTCTGCAAACCATCTTTCAAATCTTATTTCATTTTGATCTTTCCAAGTGACCGCTACACATTTTTTTGCTACTGCTATTGCTATTTTGAGAAATCTTTCCTGATGTTTATCTAAAATTAGCTTTGGTAATATTCCTTTTGTATCTCCCAATAAAAACAACCTTGAATCCATTGGTATGATCTTATTCATCAATTGTTCCAAATTTCTTTTTAGGTCTTTCCAAAAAGGAGTTACCTTCTGACATGCCCATGTGGAGTGTAAAAAAGTACCCACATCTTGGTTGCATCTAATACAAATTTCAGATGAGTTTGGTTTTAAATTGTTTAATTTTTTCGGGGTTAAATATAGTTGATGTAAAAAATTATATTGTACTAAACTATATCTCACATTAATAGTATTTTTCATACTATCTAAACACAATCTTTCCCAACTTGGTTCATCAATGATAATATTAAGATCTGTTTCCCATCTTTGTCTTGATTTTTGAATTCCTATCTTTGGACTAGATTTTTGTAATAATTTATACATTGATGATATAATTTTTTTTATTCCCTTGCCCTGAATCAGGGTTTCAATTCCTTTAATCTGAAATAGAGACATTGAATTACCTAACTTTTCCCTTAAAAAAGATTGTAATTGATAATAGAAAAAAATACTATTCCCTGAAATATGATATTTATTTCCCAATTGAGAAAATGTCAAAAAGTTATTTCCTTCGTAGCAATCTCCTATATTTATAATACCCTTCTGTTCCCAGACTTGTAGTATTTGATTATTCCAAGCAAACGGCAATAATCTATTTTTTACTAATGGAGTTTTAGCTGTTAAAAAAAATCTTTTATCATTAACTTTAACTGTTTTCAACAATGTATTAATTAAATGTGTTAGCAAAGGTGACTCTTTATCCTTAACTAATAGCTTTGTTTTCCATTTATATATAAATTCTTCTGGACATAACTCTTTTATTTTATCCATTTCAATTTTAACCCATGCTGTTTTTCCACCCTCTTGATAAAAGGATGAAATAAAACTCATTTGTGCTGCCAGATAATAATTTTTAAAATTTGGTAATTGCAGTCCACCTAATTCAAATTTCCATGTTAATTTTTCCAGAGACACTCTTGGCATTTTACCTTTCCAAAGAAAATTCCTCACAATTTTGTTCAATTCTTGAAAAAAATTATTTGGCAAAGGTATAGGCAGTGTTTGGAATAAATACTGTATCCTCGGAAAAATATTCATCTTAATACAGTTCACTCTCCCTAGCAATGTAATTGGAAGATTCATCCATTTCTTCAGGTCCTCATCTATTTTTTTTATTAGTGGTTTATAATTTAATTTCTGCCTTTCTATTCTTACTTCCAAAGTGAATAACCTCACACTTATCTACATTAAACTGCATCTGCCATGTATCCGCCCACTCACACAACCTGTCCAGGTCACCCTGCAGCCTTATTGCATCTTCCTCACAATTCACACTACCCCCCAACTTAGTATCATCTGCAAATTTGCTAATGGTACTTTTAATCCCTCCGTCTAAGTCATTAATGTATATCGTAAATAGCTGGGGTCCCAGCACCGAACCTTGCGGTACCCCACTGGTCACTACCTGCCATTCCGAAAGGGACCCATTTATCCCCACTCTTTGCTTTCTGTCTGTTAACCAATTTTCTATCCATGTCAGTACCCTACCCCCAATACCATGTGCCCTAATTTTGCCCACTAATCTCCTATGTGGGACCTTGTCGAAGGCTTTCTGAAAGTCGAGGTACACCACATCCACTGACTCTCCCTTGTCAATTTTCCTAGTTACATCCTCAAAAAATTCCAGTAGATTTGTCAAGCATGATTTCCCCTTCGTAAATCCATGCTGACTCGGAACGATCCCGTTACTGCTATCCAAATGCTCAGCAATTTCGTCTTTTATAATTGACTCCAGCATTTTCCCCACCACTGATGTCAGAGTAACTGGTCTATAATTACCCGTTTTCTCTCTCCCTCCTTTCTTAAAAAGTGGGATAACATTTGCTGTCCTCCAATCCACAGGAACTGATCCTGAATCTATAGAACATTGAAAAATGATCTCCAATGCTTCCACTATTTCTAGAGCCACCTCCTTAAGTACTCTGGGATGCAGACCATCAGGCCCTGGGGATTTATCAGCCTTCAGTCCCATCAGTCTACCCAAAACCATTTCCTGCCTAACGTGGATTTCCTTCAGTTCCTCCATCACCCTAGGTTCTCCAGCCCCTAGAACATTTGGGAGATTGTGTGTATCTTCCTCAGTGAAGACAGATCCAAAGTAACGGTTTAACTCGTCTGCCATTTCTTTGTTCCCCATAATAAATTCCCCTGCTTCTGTCTTCAAGGGACCCACATTTGCCTTGACTATTTTTTTCCTCTTCACGTACCTAAAAAAACTTTTGCTATCCTCCTTTATATTATTGGCTAGTTTACCCTCGTACCTCATCTTTTCTCCTCGTATTGCCTTTTTAGTTAACTTTTGTTGCTCTTTAAAAGAGTCCCAATCCTCTGTCTTCCCACTCTTCTTTGCTATGTTATACTTCCTCTCCTTAATTTTTATGCTGTCCCTGACTTCCCTTGTCAGCCACAGGTGTCTCTTACTCCCCTTAGAGTCTTTCCACCTCTTTGGAATAAATTGATCCTGCAACCTCTGCATTATTCCCAGGAATACCTGCCATTGCTGTTCTACCGTCTTCCCTGCTAGGGCCTCCTTCCAATCAATTTTGGCCAGCTCCCGCCTCATGCCTCTGTAATCCCCTTTGCTATACTGTAATACCGACACTTCCGATTTTCCCTTCTGCCTTTCCATTTGCAGAGTAAAACTTATCATGTTGTGATCACTGCCTCCTAATGGCTCTTTTACCTCTAGTCCCCTTATCAGATCAGGATCATTACACAACACTAAATCCAGAATTGCCTTCTCCCTGGTAGGCTCCAGTACAAGCTGTTCTAAGAATCCATCTCGAAGGCACTCTACAAACTCTCTTTCCTGGGGTCCATTTCCAACCTGATTTTCCCAGTCTACCTGCATGTTGAAATCTCCCATAACCACCGTAGCATTACATTTTTGACACGCCAATTTTATCTCCTGATTTAACTTGCACCCTAAGTCGAGGCTACTGTTTGGGGGCCTATAGATAACTCCCATTAGGGTCTTTTTACCCTTACAATTTCTCATTTCTATCCATACTGATTCAACATCTCCTGATTCTATGTCACCCCTTGCAAGGGAATGAATATCATTCCTTACCATCAGAGCAACCCCACCCCCTCTGCCCACCTGTCTGTCTTTTCTATACGTTGTGTACCCCTGAATATTCAGTTCCCAGCCCTGGTCCTCTTGTAGCCATGTCTCAGTGATCCCTACAACATCATACTTGCCCATGACTAACTGAGCCTCAAGCTCATCCACTTTATTTTTTATACTACGCGCATTTAAGTACAACACTTTAACTTCTGTATTTACCTCCCCTCTCACATCGTTCACAATTGGCCCTGCCCTTAATTTCTTTTCCGCTGTAGAACTTCTGTTCCCATTCTTCCGAGAGTCTTTTGCAATATCTCCTGTATTCCCTTTTACCTCATCTTCATATTCACAATTTGTTAACCCCTCCCCCCCACTACTTAGTTTAAAGCCACAGGTGTCACACTAGCAAACCTGCCTGCCAGAATGTTTGTCCCCCTGCTGTTAAGATGCAACCCGTCCCTTTTGTACAAGTCACCCCTAGCCCAGAAGAGATCCCAGTGGTCCAGAAATCTAAATCCCTGCTCTCTGCACCAGTCCCTCAGCCATAAATTCATACCCTCTATCTCTCTGTTCCTGGCCTCACCAGCACGAGGTACCGGTAGCAGTCCAGATGGTGTCAAGTTAGGAGGAGGGGGAGTTCAACGAGATCTGGGTGTCCTAGTGCATCAGTCAATGAAAGGAAGCATGCAGGTTCAGCAGGCAGTGAAGAAAGCCAATGGAATGTTGGCCTTCGTAACAAGAGGAGTTGAGTATAGGAGCAAAGAGGTCCTTCTACAGTTGTACCGGGCCCTGGTGAGACCGCACCTGGAGTACTGTGTGCAGTTTTGGTCTCCAAATTTGAGGAAGGATATTCTTGCTATGGAGGGCGTGCAGCGTAGGTTCACTAGATTAATTCCCGGAATGGCGGGACTGTCGTATGTTGAAAGGCTGGAGCGATTGGGCTTGTATACACTGGAATTTAGAAGGATGAGGGGGGATCTTATTGAAACATATAAGATAATTAGGGGATTGGACACATTAGAGGCAGATAACATGTTCCCAATGTTGGGGGAGTCCAGAACAAGGGGCCACAGTTTGAGAATAAGGGGTAGGCCATTTAGAACGGAGATGAGGAAGAACTTTTTCAGTCAGAGGGTGGTGAAGGTGTGGAATTCTCTGCCTCAGAAGGCAGTGGAGGCCAGTTCGTTGGATGCTTTCAAGAGAGAGCTGGATAGAGCTCTTAAGGATAGCGGAGTGAGGGGGTATGGGGAGAAGGCAGGAACGGGGTACTGATTGATAGTGATCAGCCATGATCGCATTGAATGGCGGTGCTGGCTCGAAGGGCTGAATGGCCTACTCCTGCACCTATTGTCTATTGTCTATTGTCTATTATTATCTACTTTAACTCCTAAGTACTTAATGCCTTCTTTTTGCCATTTAAACTGACTTTCTCTTTTACATTGGTTATAATTGCCTTCAAAAAGAGGCATTATTTCAGTTTTATCTTTATTAATTTTATATCCTGATACTTTCCCGTATTCTTCCAATCTGAAATATAATTTTCTTAAGGATTCCAATGGTCTAGTAAGACAAATTAAGACATCATCTGCAAATAAAGTAATTTTGTGATCTTCCTGATTAACTTTAAATCCTTTAATGTCTGAATCTGATCTTATTAGTTCTGCCAGAGGTTCAATAGCCAGATTCAAACTCTCTGTCACGGATTTAAAACTAGCCACATTCCCTGTCCTCAGGTATCTTTGCAAACAACTCGTCTGTCTGCACATTCTCGGAGCCACATGGGGGCAAAATATGGGGGCAAAATATGATGGGAGGCCATGACTGAAGAAAATGTGGCCAAAGGAATATACTGCAAAAGGCAAGGGATGTTGTTTGCAAAGATACCTGACTACAGGGAATGTAGCCGGTTGCAAGCTGTGATCATCCATCGCCTCTATTGTGTACATGGTTGGAGGTGTGAATGTAAAACAAAGGCCGAAGCTGCCTTCATGTCTGGTCACTCCAATGTGATCATTGCTTCTATTGTGTAGCCCTGAGCTCTGGAATAAAGTGGAGATAGTTTTGGAGAGTTTGAGACAGGGAGGGAGGGAGGGAGGGAGGGAGAGAGAGGGAGGGAGGGAGAGAGAGGGAGGGAGGGAGAGGGAGGGAGGGAGAGAGAGGGAGGGAGGGAGAGGAGGGGGAGAGAGAGGGGGAGAGACAGAGATTCACCCATGTACAAACAAACTCAAAAAGCTACGAGCTTTAATTTATAGAAACAGAAACATAGAAAATAGGTGCAGGAGTAGGCCATTCGGCCCTTCGAGCCTGTACGCACCGCCATTCAATATGATCATGGCTGATCATCCAGCTCAGTAGCCTGTACCTGCCTTCTCTCCATACCCCCTGATCTCTTTAGCCACAAGGGCCACATCTAACTCCCCCTTAAATATAGCCAATGAACTGGCCTCAACTACCTTCTGTGGCAGAGAGTTCCACTGGCAGAGAATTCCAGTGGAAATTATCAAATAAAATAAATTTACCAAAAAGCTGCGAGCTTTAATTTTTAAATTTATCAATAAGCTACGAGCTTTAAATTATAAACAGGCATGTTGGCCGGTGTGGGCAGGTGGGACTAGTGTAGGTGGGGCATGTTGGTCGGTGTGGGCAGGTGGGACTAGTGTAGATGGGGCATGTCGGGTGGTGTGGGCAGGTGGGACTAGTGTAGATGGGGCATGTTGGTCGGTGTGGGCAGGTGGGACTAGTGTAGATGGGGCATGTTGGCCGGTGTGGGCAGGTGGGACTAGTGTAGATGGGGCATGTTGGCCGGTGTGGGAAGGTGGGACTAGTGTAGATGGGGCATGTTGGTCGGTGTGGGCAGGTGGGACTAGTGTAGATGGGGCATGTTGGTCGGTGTGGGCAGGTGGGACTAGTGTAGATGGGGCATGTTGGTGGGTGTGGGCTGGTGGGACTAGTGTAGATGGGGCATGTTAGTTGGTGTGGGCAGGAGGGACTAGTGTAGATGGGGCATGTTGGCCGGTGTGGGCAGGTGGGACTAGTGTAGATGGGGCATGTTGGTCTGTGTGGGCAGGTGGGACTAGTGTAGATGGGGCATGTTGGTCGGTGTGGGCAGGTGGGACTAGTGTAGATGGGGCATGTTGGTCGGTGTGGGCAGGTGGGACTAGTGTAGATGGGGCATGTTGGTCGGTGTGGGCAGGTGGGACTAATGTAGATGGGGCATGTTGGTTGGTGTGGGCAGGTGGGACTAGTGTAGATGGGGCATGTTGGCCGGTGTGGGCAGGTGGGACTAGTGTAGATGGGGCATGTTGGTCGGTATGGGCGGGTGGGACTAGTGTAGATGGGGCATGTTCGAAACATAGAAACATAGAAAATAGGTGCAGGAGTAGGCCATTCGGCCCTTCGAGCCTGTACGCACCGCCATTCAATATGATCATGGCTGATCATCCAGCTCAGTCACCTGTACCTGCCTTCTCTCCAGACCCCCTGATCTCTTTAGCCACAAGGGCCACATCCAACTCCCTCTTAAATATAGCCAATGAACTGGGCTCAACTACCTTCTGTGGCAGAGAGTTCCACTGGCAGAGAATTCCAGTGGAATTTATCAAATAAAATAAATTTATCAAAAGGCTACGAGCTTTAATTTATAAATTTATCAAAAAGCTACTAGCTTTAATTTATAAATTTATCAAAAAGCTACTAGTTTTAATTTATAAATTTATCAAAAAGCTACGAGCTTTAATTTATAAATTTATCAAAAAGCTACGAGCTTTAATTTTTAAATTTATCAAAAAGCTACGAGCTTTAAATTTATAAATTTATCAAAAAGCTACGAGCTTTAATTTATAAATTTATCAAAAAGCTGCGAGCTTTAATTTATAAATTTATCAAAAAGCTACGAGCTTTAATTTATAAATTTATCAAAAAGCTACGAGCTTTAATTTATAAATTTATCAAAAAGCTACGAGCTTTAATTTATAAATTTATCAAAAAGCTACGAGCTTTAATTTTTTTAGTTTATCAAAAAGCTACGAGCTTTAATTTTTAAATTTATCAAAAAGCTACGAGCTTTCATTTATAAAATATCTTTTAATAGCAAGAAGTGGAGAGAGAGGAGGGGGAGAGAGAGAGGGGAGAGAGAGGAGAGAGAGAGAGAGATTCACACACACACAAACAAACTCAAAAAGCTACGAGCTTTAATTTATAAAATATCTTTTAATAGCAAGAGGTGGAGAGAGAGAGGGAATGGGGAGAGGAGGGGAGAGAGAGGGAAGGGGAGAGAAAGGAGGGGGAGAGAGAGAGATTCACACACACACAAACAAACTCAAAAAGCTACGAGCTTTAATTTATAAATTTATCAAAAAGCTGCGAGCTTTAATTTTTAAATTTACCAAAAAGCTACGAGCTTTAAATTATAAACAGGCATGTTGGCCGGTGTGGGCAGGTGGGACTAGTGTAGGTGGGGCATGTTGGTCGGTGTGGGCAGGTGGGACTAGTGTAGATGGGGCATGTTGGGTGGTGTGGGCAGGTGGGACTAGTGTTGATGGGGCATGTTGGCCGGTGTGGGAAGGTGGGACTAGTGTAGATGGGGCATGTTGGTCGGTGTGGGCAGGTGGGACTAGTGTAGATGGGGCATGTTGGTCGGTGTGGGCAGGTGGGACTAGTGTAGATGGGGCATGTTGGTGGGTGTGGGCAGGTGGGACTAGTGTAGATGGGGCATGTTAGTTGGTGTGGGCAGGTGGGACTAGTGTAGATGGGGCATGTTGGCCGGTGTGGGCAGGTGGGACTAGTGTAGATGGGACATGTTGGTCTGTGTGGGCAGGTGGGACTAGTGTAGATGGGGCATGTTGGTCGGTGTGGGCAGGTGGGACTAGTGTAGATGGGGCATGTTGGCCGGTGTGGGCAGGTGGGACTAGTGTAGATGGGGCATGTTGGTCGGTGTGGGCAGGTGGGACTAGTGTAGATGGGGCATGTTGGTTGGTGTGGGCAGGTGGGACTAGTGTAGATGGGGCATGTTGGCCGGTGTGGGCAGGTGGGACTAGTGTAGATGGGGCATGTTGGTCGGTATGGGCGGGTGGGACTAGTGTAGATGGGGCATGTTCGAAACATAGAAACATAGAAAATAGGTGCAGGAGTAGGCCATTCGGCCCTTCGAGCCTGTACGCACCGCCATTCAATATGATCATGGCTGATCATCCAGCTCAGTAACCTGTACCTGCCTTCTCTCCAGACCCCCTGATCTCTTTAGCCACAAGGGCCACATCCAACTCCCTCTTAAATATAGCCAATGAACTGGCCTCAACTACCTTCTGTGGCAGAGAGTTCCACTGGCAGAGAATTCCAGTGGAATTTATCAAATAAAATAAATTTATCAAAAAGCTACGAGCTTTAATTTATAAATTTATCAAAAAGCTACTAGCTTTAATTTATAAATTTATCAAAAAGCTACTAGTTTTAATTTATAAATTTATCAAAAAGCTACGAGCTTTAATTTTTAAATTTATCAAAAAGCTACGAGCTTTAATTTATAAATTTATCAAAAAGCTGCGAGCTTTAATTTATAAATTTATCAAAAAGCTACGAGCTTTAATTTATAAATTTATCAAAAAGCTACGAGCTTTAATTTATAAATTTATCAAAAAGCTACGAGCTTTAATTTATAAATTTATCAAAAAGCTACGAGCTTTAATTTTTTTAGTTTATCAAAAAGCTACGAGCTTTAATTTTTAAATTTATCAAAAAGCTACGAGCTTTCATTTATAAAATATCTTTTAATAGCAAGAAGTGGAGAGAGAGGAGGGGGAGAGAGAGAGGGGAGAGAGAGGAGAGAGAGAGAGAGATTCACACACACACAAACAAACTCAAAAAGCTACGAGCTTTAATTTATAAAATATCTTTTAATAGCAAGAGGTGGAGAGAGAGAGGGAATGGGGAGAGGAGGGGAGAGAGAGGGAAGGGGAGAGAAAGGAGGGGGAGAGAGAGAGATTCACACACACACAAACAAACTCAAAAAGCTACGAGCTTTAATTTATAAATTTATCAAAAAGCTACGAGTTTTAATTTATAAATTTACCAAAAAGCTACGAGCTTTAATTTATAAACAGGCATGTTGGTCAGTGTGGGCAGGTGGGACTAGTGTAGATGGGGCATGTTGGTCGGTGTGGGCAGGTGGGAATAGTGTAGATGGGGCATGTTGGTCGGTGTGGGCAGGTGGGACTAGTGTAGATGGGGCATGTTGGTCGGTGTGGGCAGGTGGGACTAGTGTAGATGGGGCATGTTGGTCTGTGTGGGCAGGTGGGACTAGTGTAGATGGGGCATGTTGGCCGGTGTGGGAAGGTGGGACTAGTGTAGATGGGGCATGTTGGCCGGTGTGGGCAGGTGGGACTTGTGTAGATGCGGCATGTTGGTCGGTGTGGGCAGGTGGGACTAGTGTAGATGGGGCATGTTGGTCGGTGTGGGCAGGTGGGACTAGTGTAGATGGGGCTTGTTGGGCGGTGTGGGCAGGTGGGACTAGTGTAGATGGGGCATGTTGGGCGGTGTGGGCAGGTGGGACTAGTGTAGATGGGGCATGTTAGAAACATAGAAAATAGGTGCAGGAGTAGGCCATTCGGCCCTTCGAGCCTACACCGCCATTCAATATGATCATGGCTGATCATCCAGCTCAGTAACCTGTACCTGCCTTCTCTCCATACCCCCTGATCCCTTTAGCCACAAGGGCCACATCTAACTCCCTCTTAAATATAGCCAATGAACTGGCCTCAACTACCTTCTGTGGCAGAGAATTCCACAGATTCACCACTCTCAATCAGTACCCACTCTCTGTGTGAAAAAAACATTCTCATCTCGGTCCTAAAAGACTTCCCCTTTATCCTTAAACTGTGACCCCTGGTTCTGGACTTCCCCAACATCGGGAACAATCTTCCCGCATCTAGCCTGTCCGACCCCTTAAGAATTTTGTACGTTTCTCCCCTCAATCTTCTAAATTCCAGCGAGTACAAGCCGAGTCTATCCAGTCTATCTTCATATGAAAGTCCTGCCATTCCAGGAATCAATCTGGTCAACCTTCTCTGTACTCCCTCGATGGCAAGAATGTCTTTCCTCAGATTAGGAGACCAAAACTGTACGCAATACTCCAGGTGCGGTCTCACCAGGGCCCTGTACGACTGCAGAAGGACCCCTTTACTCCTAAACTCAAACTAGGAGACCAAAACAGTACGCAATACTCCAGGTGCGGTCTCACCAATGCCCTGTGCAACTGCAGCAGAACCTCCCTGCTCCTATACTCAAATCCCCTCGCTTTGAATGCCAACATACCATTGGCTTTCTCCACTGCCCGCTGCTCCTGCATGCCTACTTTCAATGACTGGTGCACCACGACACCCAGGTCTCGTTGCGTCTCCCCTTCTCCTAATCGGCCACCATTCAGATAATAGTCTGCTTTCCCGTTCTTGCCACCAAAGTGGACAACCTCACATTTATCCAGAAGTGCTTTGAAAGGCTGGCCCTCTCACACATCAAATCCAGCATCACTGACTCACTGGACTCGCGTCAATGTGCAAACACATCCACAGAGGACGCCATCTCTCTGGCTCTTCGCACTGTCCTGACTCACCTGGAGAGACAGGGCACGTACGCGAGGATGCTACTCATTGACTCTAGCTCTGCCTTCAAACACGCTCATCCCCCACCAAGCTCGTCACCAAACTCCACCAGCTAGGCCTCGGCTCGCCGATATCATGATAGGAGTAGAATTGGGCCATTCGGCCCATCAGGTCTACTCTGCCATTCAATCATGGCTGACCTATCTCTCTCTCCCAACCCCATTCTCCTGCCTTCTCCCCATAACCTCTGACACCTGTACTAATTCAGAATCTATCTATCTCTGCCTTACAAATATCCACCGACTTGCCCTCCACAGCCTTCTGTGGCAAAGAATCCCACAGATTCATCACCCTCTGACTAAAGAAATCTCTCCTCATCTCCTTCCTAAAGGACTCTCTGTCCTTTAATTCTGAGGCTATGACTAGTCCTAGACTCTCCCACCAGTGGAAACATCCTCTCCACATCCACTCTATTCAAGCCTTTCACTATTCTGTATGTTTCAATAGACAATAGGTGCAGGAGGAGGCCATTCGGCCCTTCGAGCCTGTACGCACCGCCATTCAATGTGATCATGGCTGATCATTCTCAATCAGTACCCCGTTCCTGCCTTCTCCCCATACCCCCTGACTCCGCTATCCTTAAGAGCTCTATCTAGCTCTCTCTTGAATGTATTCAGAGAATTGGCCTCCACTGCCCTCTGAGGCAGAGAATCCCACAGATTCAAACTCTCTTTTTATTTATTTTTTTAATAAATTTTATTTAAGTTTTAACAGAACTCATACAAGTTACATTTCATAGTAAGCAATAATAACTACATTATACAATACAATACAATATATCTTTATTGTCATTGTACCCAGGGGTACAACGAGATTGGGAATGCGCCTCCCATCCGATGCAACAATTTAGGTAATTTAGACAGCAGCAACCCAACGAAACAAAACAGTTGTAACAGTTTTGGACAGGGTAAAGTGCAAGTTGATCTATGCGTTGTGGCCATCCGGCTCAGCAGGACCGGTTCATAGCAGCTATGGCCCTGGGGATGAAGCGGTTCCTGAGTCTGGAGGTGCGGGCGTAGAAGGCCTTGTATCGTCTGCCCGATGGAAGGAGTTCGAACAGACTGTTGCAGGGGTGTGAAGAGTCTTTGTGGATGCTGGTGGCTTTTCTGAGGCATCGTGTGTTGTAGATGCCCTCCAAGTCTGGTAGCTGTGTTCCGATGGCCCTCTGAGCTCTGTGGACTACCCGCTGTAGAGCTTTCCTTTCTGCCTCCGTGCAGCTGAGGTACCACACAGGGATGCCATGCGTTAGGATGCTCTCTATGGTGCAGCGGTAGAAGGTCGTCAGCAGCTTTTGGGGTAGACCAGACTTCTTCAGTGTTCGATTATACATGTATTGTTCTGTATTATCTCCCCTCCCACCACCCCCCCTTCTTCCCCCCACCCCCCCCCCAGTTAAAAAGAAGGAAAAAGAAAAAGAAAAAGAAAGAGAGAAAGAAAGAAACCTGGAGTCCAGAATGAGACACTTCCGGGTAATTTCTTATTAAATTCTTATTAAAGGTATCAAAACAATCCTGAATTTAAATATTTCCAATTCTTAATCCTAGCTTTAAAATGAATGGATTCCACACCTTCAAGAAGAAGTCATATCCATTTCTCAGATTATACGTAGCTTTTTCTAATGGGACACAACTACGCATTTCTGCAAACCATCTTTCAAATCTTATTTCATTTTGATCTTTCCAAGTGACCGCCACACATTTTTTTGCTACTGCTATTGCTATTTTGAGAAATCTTTCCTGATGTTTATCTAAAATTAGCTTTGGTAATATTCCTTTTGTATCTCCCAATAAAAACAACCTTGAATCCAATGGTATGATCTTATTCATCAATTGTTCCAAAAAATGTTTTAGGTCTTTCCAAAAAGGAGTTGCCTTCTGACATGCCCATGTGGAGTGTAAAAAAGTACCCACATCTTGGTTGCATCTAAAACAAATTTCAGATGAGTTTGGTTTTAAATTGTTTAATTTTTTCGGGGGTTAAATATAGTTTATGTAAAAAATTATATTGTACTAAACTATATCTCACATTAATAGTATTTTTCATACTATCTAAACACAGTCTTTCCCAACTTGGTTCATCAATGATAATATTAAGATCTGTTTCCCATCTTTGTCTTGATTTTTGAATTCCTATCTTTGGACTAGATTTTTGTAATAATTTATACTGATGATATAATTTTTTTTATTCCCTTGCCCTGAATCAAGGATTCAATTCCTTTAATCTGAAATAGAGACATTGAATTACCTAACTTTTCCCTTAAAAAAGATTGTAATTGATAATAGAAAAAAATACTATTCCCTGGAATTTGATATTTATTTCCCAATTGAGAAAATGTCAAAAAGTTATTTCCTTCGTAGCAATCTCCTATATTTATAATACCCTTCTGTTCCCAGACTTGTAGTATTTGATTATTCCAAGCAAACGGCAATAATCTATTTTTTATTAATGGAGTTTTAGCTGTTAAAACAAATCTTTTATCATTAACTTTAACTGTTTTCAACAATGTATTAATTAAATGTTTTAGCAAAGGTGACTCTTTATCCCTAACTAATAGCTTTGCTTTCCATTTATATATAAATTCTTCTGGACATAACTCTTTTATTTTATCCATTTCAATTTTAACCCATGCTGTTTTTCCACCCTCTTGATAAAAGGATGAAATAAAACTCATTTGTGCTGCCAGATAATAATTTTTAAAATTTGGTAATTGCAGTCCACCTAATTCAAATTTCCATGTTAATTTTTCCAGAGTCACTCTTGGCATTTTACCTTTTCAAAGAAAATTCCTCACAATTTTGTTCAATTCTTGAAAAAAATTATTTAGCAAAGGTATGGGCAGTGTTTGGAATAAATACTGTATCCTCGGAAAAATATTCATCTTAATACAGTTCACTCTCCCTAGCAATGTAATTGGAAGATTCATCCATTTCTTCAGGTCCTCATCTATTTTTTTTATTGGTGGTTTATAATTTAATTTATACAAATTATTTAACTTATTATCTACTTTAACTCCTAAGTACTTAATGCCTTCTTTTTGCCATTTAAACTGGCTTTCTCTTTTACATTGGTTATAATTGCCTTCAAAAAGAGGCATTATTTCAGTTTTATCTTTATTAATTTTATATCCTGATACTTTCCCGTATTCTTCCAATCTGAAATATAATTTTCTTAAGGATTCCAATGGTCTAGTAAGACAAATTAAGACATCATCTGCAAATAAAGTAATTTTGTGATCTTCCTGATTAACTTTAAATCCTTTAATGTCTGAATCTGATCTTATTAGTTCTGCCAGAGGTTCAATAGCCAGATTCAAACTCTCTGTCACAGATTTAAAACTAGCCACATTCCCTGTCCTCATGTATCTTTGCAAACAACTCGTCTGTCTGTCTGCGCTGGCTTTTGCAGTACACATTCTCGGAGCCACATGGG
>NW_027602688.1:28000-30098 GCF_053455715.1 Rhinoraja longicauda | reverse complement strand
AAAGTTAATCAGGAAGATCACAAAATTACTTTATTTGCAGATGATGTCCTAATTTGTCTTACTAGACCATTGGAATCCTTAAGAAAATTATATTTCAGATTGGAAGAATACGGGAAAGTATCAGGATATAAAATTAATAAAGATAAAACTGAAATAATGCCTCTTTTTGAAGGCAATTATGACCAATGTAAAAGAGAAAGTCAGTTTAAATGGCAAAAAGAAGGCATTAAGTACTTAGGAGTTAAAGTAGATAATAAGTTAAATAATTTGTATAAATTAAATTATAAACCACTAATAAAAAAAATAGATGAGGACCTGAAGAAATGGATGAATCTTCCAATTACATTGCTAGGGAGAGTGAACTGTATTAAGATGAATATTTTTCCGAGGATACAGTATTTATTCCAAACACTGCCTATACCTTTGCCAAATAATTTTTTTCAAGAATTGAACAAAATTGTGAGGAATTTTCTTTGGAAAGGTAAAATGCCAAGAGTGTCTCTGGAAAAATTAACATGGAAATTTGAATTAGGAGGACTGCAATTACCAAATTTTAAAAATTATTATCTGGCAGCACAAATGAGTTTTATTTCATCCTTTTATCAAGAGGGTGGAAAAACAGCATGGGTTAAAATTGAAATGGATAAAATAAAAGTGTTATGTCCAGAAGAATTTATATATAAATGGAAAGCAAAGCTATTAGTTAAGGATAAAGAGTCACCTTTGCTAAAACATTTAATTAATACATTGTTGAAAACAGTTAAAGTTAATGATAAAAGATTTGTTTTAACAGCTAAAACTCCATTAGTAAAAAATAGATTATTGCCGTTTGCTTGGAATAATCAAATACTACAAGTCTGGGAACAGAAGGGTATTAAACATATAGGAGATTGCTATGAAGGAAATAACTTTTTGACATTTTCTCAATTGAGAAATAAATATCAAATTCCAGGGAATAGTATTTTTTTCTATTATCAATTACAATCTTTTTTAAGGGAAAAGATAGGTCATTCAATGTCTCTATTTCAGATTAAAGGAATTGAATCCTTGATTCAGGGCAAGGGAATAAAAAAAATTATATCATCAATGTATAAATTATTACAAAAATCTAGTCCAAAGATAGGAATTCAAAAATCAAGACAAAGATGGGAAACAGATCTTAATATTATCATTGATGAACCAAGTTGGGAAAGATTGTGTTTAGATAGTATGAAAAATACTATTAATGTGAGATATAGTTGAGTACAATATAATTTTTTACATCAACTATATTTACCCCCGAAAAAATTAAACAATTTAAAACCAAACTCATCTGAAATTTGTTTTAGATGCAACGAAGACGTGGGTACTTTTTACACTCCACATGGGCATGTCCGAAGGCAACTCCTTTTTGGAAAGACCTAAAACATTTTTTGGAACAATTGATGAATAAGATCATACCATTGGATTCAAGGTTGTTTTTATTGGGAGATACAAAAGGAATATTACCAAAGCTAATTTTAGATAAACATCAGGAAAGATTTCTCAAAATAGCAATAGCAATAGCAAAAAAATGTGTAGCGGTCACTTGGAAAGATCAAAATGAAATAAGATTTGAAAGATGGTATGCAGAAATGTGTAGTTGTATCCCATTAGAAAAAGCAACGTATAATCTGAGAAATGGATATGACTTCTTCTTGAAGGTGTGGAACCCATTCATTTTAAAGCTAGGATTAAGAATTGGAAATATTTAAATTCAGGATTGTTTTGATACCTTTAATAAGAATTTAATAAGAAATTACCCGGAAGTGTCTCATTCTGGACTCCAGGTTTCTTTCTTTCTCTCTTTCTTTTTTCTTTTTCTTTTTCCTTCTTTTTAACTGGGGGGGTGGGGGGAAGAAGGGGGGGTGGTGGGAGGGGAGATAATACAGAACAATACATGTATAATCGAACACTAAAAAAGTCTGGTCTACCCCAACAGCTGCTGACGACCTTCTACCGCTGCACCATAGAGAGCATCCTAACGCATGGCATCCCTGTGTGGTACCTCAGCTACACGGAGGCAGAAAGGAAAGCTCTACAGCGGGTAGTCCATAGAGCTCAGAGGGCCATCGGAACA
>NW_027602688.1:5500-22500 GCF_053455715.1 Rhinoraja longicauda | reverse complement strand
CCATCTACACTAGTCCCATCTGCCCACACTGACCAACATGCCCCATCTACACTAGTCCCACCCGCCCACACCGTCCATCATGCCCCATCTACACTAGTCCCACCTGCCCACACTGACCAACATGCCCCATCTACACTAGTCCCACCCGCCCACACCGTCCATCATGCCCCATCTACACTAGTCCCACCTGCCCACACTGACCAACATGCCCCATCTACACTAGTCCCACCCGCCCACACCGTCCAACATGCCCTATCTACACTAGTCCCACCTGCCCACACGACCAACATGCCCCATCTACACTAGTCCCACCCGCCCACACTGACCAACATGCCCCATCTACACTAGTCCCACCCGCCCACACCGTCCAACATGCCCCATCTACACTAGTCCCACCTGCCCACACTGACCAACATGCCCCATCTACACTAGTCCCACCCGCCCACACTGACCAACATGCCCCATCTACACTAGTCCCACCCGCCCACACTGACCAACATGCCCCATCTACACTAGTCCCACCCGCCCACACCGTCCAACATGCCCCATCTACACTAGTCCCACCTGCCCACACTGACCAACATGCCCCATCTACACTAGTCCCACCTGCCCACACTGACCAACATGCCCCATCTACACTAGTCCCACCTGCCCACACTGACCAACATGCCCCATCTACACTAGTCCCACCTGCCCACACCGTCTAATATGCCCCATCTACACTAGTCCCACCTGCCCACACCGGCCAACATGCCCCATCTACACTAGTCCCACCCGCCCACACTGACCAACATGCCCCATCTACACTAGTCCCACCCGCCCACACCGTCCAACATGCCCCATCTACACTAGTCCCACAACGACCAACATGCCCCATCTACACTAGTCCCACCTGCCCACACCGGCCAACATGCCCCATCTACACTAGTCCCACCTGCCCACACCGGCCAACATGCCCCATCTACACTAGTCCCACCTGCCCACACTGACCTATATGCCCCATCTACACTAGTCCCACCTGCCCACACCGTCCAATATGCCCCATCTACACTAGTCCCACCCGCCCACACCGACCAACATGCCCCATCTACACTAGTCCCACCCGCCCACACAGACCAACATGTGCTAGGAGGATGCTAGGAGGCTGCAGAGTGACATGGATAGATTAGGCGAGTGGGCAAATGCATGGCAGATGCAATATAATGTGGATAAATGTGAGGTTATCCACTTTGGCGGCAAGAACAGGAAAGCAGAGTATTACCTGAATGGTGACCGATTGGGAGAAGGGGAGATGCAACGTGACCTGGGTGTCATGGTGCACCAGTCATTGAAAGCAAGCGTACAGGTGCAGCAGGCAGTGAAGAAAGTGAATGGTATGTTGGCATTCATAGCAAGAGGATTTGAGTAGAGGAGCAGGGAGGTTCTGCTGCAGTTGTACAAGGCCTTGGTGAGACCGCACCTGGAATATTGTGTGCAGTTTTGGTCTCCTAACCTGAGGAAAGACTTTCTTGCCTTAGAGGGAGTACAGTGAAGGTTCACCAGATTGATCCCTGGGATGGTGGGACTTTCATATGAGGAAAGACTGGATAGACTGGGCTTGTACTCGCTGGAATTTAGAAGACTGAGGGGGGATCTTATAGAAACATATAAAATTCTTAAGGGGTTGGAGAGGCTAGATGCGGGAAGATTGTTCCCGATGTTGGGGGAGTCCAGAACCAGGGGTCACAGCTTAAGGATAAGGGGGAATTCTTTTAGGACCGAGATGAGAAAACATTTCTTCACACAGAGAGTGGTGAATCTGTGGAATTCTCTGCCACAGAAGGTAGTTGAGGCCAGTTCATTGGCTATATTTAAGAGGGAGTTAGATGTGGCCCTTTTTGCTAAAGGGATCAGGGGGTATGGAGAGAAGGCAGGTACAGGATACTGAGCTGGATGATCAGCCATGATCATATTGAATGTCGGTGCAGGCTCGAAGGGCCGAATGGCCTACTCCTGCACCTATTTTCTATGTTTCTAACATGCCCCATCTACACTAGTCCCACCTGCCCACACAGACCAACATGCCCAATCTACACTAGTCCCACCTGCCCACACTGACCAGCATGCCCCATCTACACTAGTCCCACCTACCCACACTGACCAACATGCCCCATCTACACTAGTCCCACCTGCCCACACAGACCAACATGACCCATCTACACTAGTCCCACCTGCCCACACCGGCCAACATGCCCCATCTACACTAGTCCCACCTGCCCACACCGACCAACATGCCCCATCTACACTAGTCCCACCTGCCCACACCGACCAACATGCCCCATCTACACAAGTCCCACCTGCCCACACCGGCCAACATGCCCCATCTACACTAGTCCCACCTTCCCACACTGGCCAACATGCCCCATCTACACTAGTCCCACCTGCCCACACAGACCAACATGCCCCATCTACACTAGTCCCACATGCCCACACCGACCAACATGCCCCATCTACACTAGTCCCACCTGCCCACACCGACCAACATGCCCCATCTACACTAGTCCCACCTGCCCACACAGACCAACATGCCCCATCTACACTAGTCCCACCTGCCCACAACGACCAACATGCCCCATCTACACTAGTCCCACACCGACCAACATGCCCCATCTACACTAGTCCCACCTGCCCACAACGACCAACATGCCGGTTTATAAATTAAAGCTCGTAGCTTTTTGATAAATTTAAAAATTAAAGCTCGTAGCTTTTTGATAAATTTATAAATTAAAGCTCGTAGCTTTTTGATAAATTTATAAATTAAAGCTCGTAGCTTTTTGATAAATTGATAAATTAAAGCTCGTAGCTTTTTGATAAATTTATTTTATTTGATAAATTCCACTGGAATTCTCTGCCAGTGGAACTCTCTGCCACAGAAGGTAGTTGAGGCCAGTTCATTGGCTATATTTAAGAGGGAGTTAGATGTGGCCCTTGTGGCTAAAGGGATCAGGGGGTATTGAGAGAAGGCAGGTACAGGATACTGAGCTGGATGATCAGCCATGATCATATTGAATGGCGTTGCGTACAGGCTCGAAGGGCCGAATGGCCTACTCCTGCACCTATTTTCTATGTTTCTGTTTCTATAAATTAAAGCTCGTAACTTTTTGAGTTTGTTTGTACGTGGATGAATCTCTCTCTCTCTCCCTCTCCCTCCCTCCCTCCCTCCCTCTCTCTCCCTCCCTCTCTCTCTCTCTCTCTCTCCCTCCCTCCATTTCTCAAACTCTCCAAAACTATCTCCACTTTATTCCAGAGCTCAGGGCTACACAATAGAAGCAATTATCACATTGGAGTAACCAGACATGAAGGCAGCTTCGGCCTTTGTTTTACATTCACACCTCCAACCATGTACACAATAGAAGCGATGATCACAACTTGGGCTACATTCCCTGTAGTCAGGTATCTTTGCAAACAACATCCCTTGCCTTTTGCAGTATATTCCTTTGGCCACATTTTCTTCAGTCATGGAAGATCACAAAATTACTTTATTTGCAGATGATGTCTTAATTTGGAATCCTTAAGAAAATTATATTTCAGATTGGAAGAATACGGGAAAGTATCAGGATATAAAATTAATAAAGATAAAACTGAAATAATGCCTCTTTTTGAAGGCAATAATAACCAATGTAAAAGAGAAAGCCAGTTTAAATGGCAAAAAGAAGGCATTAAGTACTTAGGAGTTAAAGTAGATAATAAGTTAAATAATTTGTATAAATTAAATTATAAACCATTAATAAAAAAAATAGATGAGGACCTGAAGAAATGGATGAATCTTCCAATTACATTGCTAGGGAGAGTGAACTGTATTAAGATGAATATTTTTCCGAGGATACAGTATTTATTCCCAACACTGCCTATACCTTTGCTAAATAAATTGTTTCAAGAATTGAACAAAATTGTGAGGAATTTTCTTTGGAAAGGTAAAATGCCAAGAGTGTCTGGAAAAATTAACATGGAAATTTGAATTAGGTGGACTGCAATTACCAAATTTTAAAAATTATTATCTGGCAGCACAAATGAGTTGAGTTGAGTATAGGAGTTGAGTATAGGAGCAAAGATGTCCTTCTGCAGTTGTACAGGGCCCTAGTGAGACCGCACCTGGAGTACTGTGTGCAGTTTTGGTCTCCAAATTTGAGGAAGGATATTCCTGCTATTGAGGGCGTGCAACGTAGGTTCACCAGGTTAATTCCCGGAATGGCGGGACTGTCGTATGTTGAAAGACTGGAGCGACTAGGCTTGTATACACTGTATAAACGTATAAGATTATTAAGGGGTTGGACACGTTAGAGGCAGGAAACATGTTCCCAATGTTCGGGGAGTCCAAACCAAGGGGCCACACAGTTTAAGAATAAGGGGTAGGCCATTTAGAACGGAGATGAGGAAAAACTTTTCCAGTCAGAGAGTTGTGAATCTGTGGAATTCTCTGCCTCAGAAGGCAGTGGAGGCCAATTCTTCGGATGCATTCAAGAGAAAGAGTTAGATAGAGCTCTTAAGGATAGCGGAATCAGGGGGTATGGGGAGAAGGCAGGAACGGGGTACTGATTGAGAACGATCAGCCGCGATCACATTGAATGGCGGTGCGTACAGGCTCGAAGGGCCGAATGGCCTCCTCCTGCACCTATTGTGAGAGAGAGGAGGGGGAGAGAGAGAGGGAAGGGGAGCTAGCAATCAAGGACAAACATTGACACAAAAAACACAGCGAGCACATGTGGCGGCCATTTCATTGAAAAAAACTGAGCACATGTGGCCCTTCATAAGCCCACAACTTCCCCAAGGCTCAGCGATCCCACCAATTATCAATTAGCAGCCCGCCCGACGGGCGACATTGTCCACACCCAGTCTCCACCTCTTGCTATTAAAAGATATTTTATAAATTAAAGCTCGTAGCTTTTTGAGGTATAAAATATCTTTTTAATAACAAGATTAAATAGCTCTCCCCCTACTCTTTCCCCTCCTCTCTCTCTCCCCTCTCTCTCTCCCCCTCCTCTCTCTCCCCCTCCTCTCTCTCCCCCTCCTCTCTCTTCCCCTCCTCTCTCCCTCCCTCACTCCATCCCTCCCTCTCTCCCTCCCTCCCTCTCTCTCCCCCAAACAAAAAGCTATGAGCTTTAATTTATAAAATATCTTTTAATAGCAAGAGGTGGATAGCCATCATGCCCCATCTACACTAGTCCCACCCGCCCACACCGTCCAACATGCCCCATCTACACTAGTCCCACACGCCCACACCGTCCAACATGCCCCATCTACACTAGTCCCACCCGCCCACACCGTCCAACATGCCCCATCTACACTAGTCCCACCTGCCCACACTGACCAACATGCCCCATCTACACTAGTCCCACCCGCCCACACAGACCAACATGCCCCATCTACACTAGTCCCACCTGCCCACACCGTCCATCATGCCCCATCTACACTAGTCCCACCTACCCACACTGACTAACATGCCCCATCTACACTAGTCCCACCTGCCCACACCGTCCAACATGCCCCATCTACACTAGTCCCACCTGCCCACACAGACCAACATGCCCCATCTACACTAGTCCCACCTGCCCACACAGGCCAACATGCCCCATCTACACTAGTCCCTCCTGCCCACACCGTCCATCATGCCCCATCTACACTAGCCCCACCTGCCCACACTGACCGACATGCCCCATCTACACTAGTCCCACCCGCCCACACCGACCAACATGCCCCATCTACACTAGTCCCACCTGCCCACACTGACCAACATGCCCCATCTACACTAGTCCCACCTGCCCACACTGACCAACATGCCCCATCTACACTAGTCCCACCTGCCCACACCCACCAACATGCCCCATCTACACTAGTCCCACCTGCCCACACCGTCCATCATGCCCCATCTACACTAGTCCCACCTGCCCACACCGCCCAACATGCCCCATCTACACTAGTCCCACCCGCCCACACCGACCAACATGTGCTAGGAGGATGCTAGGAGGCTGCAGAGTGACTTGGATAGATTAGGCGAGTGGGCAAATGCATGGCAGATGCAATATAATGTGGATAAATGTGATCTTATCCACTTTGGCGGAAAGAACAGGAAAGCAGAGTATTACCTGAATGGTGACCGATTGGGAGAAGGGGAGATGCAACGTGACCTGGGTGTCATGGTGCACCAGTCATTGAAGGCAAGCATGCAGGTGCAGCAGGCAGTGAAGAAAGCGAATGGTATGTTGGCATTCATAGCAAGAGGATTTGAGTATAGGAGCAGGGAGGTTCTGCTGCAGTTGTACAAGGCCTTGGTGAGACCGCACCTGGAGTATTGTGTGCAGTTTTGGTCTCCTAACCTGAGGAAAGACGTTCTTGCCTTAGAGGGAGTACAGAGAAGGTTCACCAGATTGATCCCTGGGATGGTGGGACTTTCATATGAGGAAAGACTGGATAGACTAGGCTTATACTCGCTGGAATTTAGAAGACTGAGGGGGGATCTTATAGAAACATATAAAATTCTTAAGGGGTTGGAGAGACTAGATGCGGGAAGATTGTTCCCGATGTTGGGGGAGTCCAGAACCAGGGGTCACAGCTTAAGGATAAGGGGGAAGTCTTTTAGGACCGAGATGAGAAAACATTTCTTCACACAGAGAGTGTTGAATCTGTGGAATTCTCTGCCACAGAAGGTAGTTGAGGCCAGTTCATTGGCTATATTTAAGAGTTAGATGTGGCCCTTTTTGCTAAAGGGATCAGGGGCTATGGAGAGAAGGCAGGTACAGGCTACTGAGCTGGATGATCAGCCATGATCATATTGAATGGCGGTGCAGGCTCGAAGGGCCGAATGGCCTACTCCTGCACCTATTTTCTATGTTTCTAACATGCCCCATCTAGACTAGTCCCACCTGCCCACACCGGCCAACATGCCCCATCTACACTAGTCCCACCTGCCCACACCGCCCAACATGCCCCATCTACACTAGTCCCACCTGCCCACACCGGCCAACATGCCCCATCTACACTAGTCCCACCTGCCCACACCGACCAACATGCCCCATCTACACTAGTCCCACCTGCCCACACCGGCCAACATGCCCCATCTACACTAGTCCCGCCTGCCCACACCGACCAACATGCCCCATCTACACTAGCCCCACCTGCCCACACCAGCCATCATGCCCCATCTACACTAGTCCCACCCGCCCACACAGACCAACATGACCCATCTACACTAGTCCCACCTGCCCACACCGGCCAACATGCCCCATCTACACTAGTCCCACCTGCCCACACCGACCAACATGCCCCATCTACACTAGTCCCACCTGCCCACACCGACCAACATGCCCCATCTACACTAGTCCCACCTGCCCACACCGACCAACATGCCCCATCTACACTAGTCCCACCTGCCCACACCGACCAACATGCCCCATCTACACTAGTTCCACCTGCCCACACCGACCAACATGCCCCATCTACACTAGTCCCACCTGCCCACACCGACCAACATGCCCCATCTACACTAGTCCCACCTGCCCACACCGACCAACATGCCCCATCTACACTAGTCCCACCTGCCCATACCGACCAACATGCCCCATCTACACTAGTCCCATCTGCCCACACCGACCAACATGCCCCATCTACACTAATCCCACCTGCCCACACCGGCCAACATGCCCCATCTACACTAGTCCCACCCGCCCACACCGACCAACGTGCCCCATCTACACTAGTCCCACCCGCCCACACCGACCAACGTGCCCCATCTACACTAGTCCCACCCGCCCACACAGACCAACATGACCCATCTACACTAGTCCCACCTGCCCACACCAACCAACATGGCCCATCTACACTAGTCCCACCTGCCCACAACGACCAACATGCCGGTTTATAAATTAAAGCTTGTAGCTTTTTGATAAATTTAAAAATTAAAGCTCGTAGCTTTTTGATAAATTTATCAATTAAAGCTCGTAGCTTTTTGAGTTTGTTTGTGTGTGTGTGAATCTCTCTCTCTCTCTCTCCTCTCTCTCCCCTTCCCTCTCTCTCGCCCCCTCCTCTCTCTCCACCTCTTGCTATTAAAAGATATTTTATAAATTAAAGTTCGTAGCTTTTTGATAAATTTATCAATTAAAGCTCGTAGCTTTTTGATAAATTAAAAAATTAAAGCTCGCAGCTTTTTGATAAATTTATAAATTAAACCTCGTAGCTTTTTGATAAATTTATCAATTAAAGCTCGTAGCTTTTTGATAAATTTATCAATTAAAGCTCGCAGCTTTTTGATAAATTTATAAATTAAAGCTTGTAGCTTTTTGATAAATTTATAAATTAAAGCTCGTAGCTTTTTTGTAAATTTAAAAATCAAAGCTCGTAGCTTTTTGGTATATTTAAAAATGTGTACTGCAAAAGGCAAGGCAGACAGACAAGTTGTTTGCAAAGATACCTGAGGACAGGAAATGCGGCTAGTTTTCCATCTGTGACAATGGCCGAAACTGCCTTCATGTAAAGGTTACCCCAATGTGATAATGGTTTCTATTGTGGAGCACCCTTGGGTGCCTTGAGCACTGAAACCTGTGCACAGAGTTTAGCTCAGAGAGTTAACTTGGAACAGGTTTATTCCCAATAAGGTAAAGGCATCTGTTTGTGGAATTTGTGTGTGTGTCACCTCAGCTCCTCAATAAATAAAAAGCTGCATGCTGCTAATTGCAGTATTGGGAGCTCAGACCGGCCAACTCTGGCGACTGATCAGCGTCTGCGACCAGTTTGAGTTGGCCACGGGGGCCAGGGTAAACCGCAGGAAGAGCGAGGCCATGCTCTTTGGCAACTGGCCCGACCGATCTTCCATCCCCTTCACCATCAAGCCTGACTTCCTGAAGGTGCTGGGGATCTGGTTCGGGAAGGCTGGGGCATGTAACAAAAATTGGCTGGAGTGGATAGCCAGGGTGGGGAAGAAGCTGGAGCTGTGGAAGCAGCGCTCCCTCTCCATCACGGGGAAAAACCTGGTCATCAGGTGTGAGGTGCTCTCGGGGCTGCTGTACTTGGCGCAAGTGTGGCCCGTCCCTCCCTCCTATGCCACGGGGATCACCCGGGCCGTCTTCCGTTTCATCTGGGGGTCGGCGATGGACCGGGTGCGACGAGCCACAATGCACAAGTCGGCAGACAACGGGGGTAAAGACGTGCCCAACGTCGCCCTCATCCTGATGGCCACCTTCGTGTGTGGCTGCATCAGGCGGAGCATAGAGCCAAGGCACGTGGGCACCAAATGCCACTACCTGCTGAGGTTCTACCTGTCCCCGGTGTTGCGAAGGATGGGCCTGGCGCAGATGCCACGCAATGTGCCAGTCAGCTGGACATTGCCGAACCATCTGTCATTTGTGGACAGGTTCTTCCGGACCAACACCTTTGACCACAAGTCCATCGGGCAGTGGTCAGCACGGAACGTCCTGCAGGCACTGCAGGGGAATGACTCCATGGATCCTGTGGCGTGGTTCCCAGAACAGACAGCCCAGCTTGTCTGGCAAAATGCCTCATCGCCAGTACTCACCAACAAGCACCAAGACCTGGCTTGGCTGGCGGTGAGGGGAGCCCTCCCAGTCAGATCCTTCCTGCACCGCCGGAACCTCACTACCAGCGCACGCTGCCCTCGGGACGGCTGCTACGGAGAGGAAACGGTGGCCCACCTCTTCAAAGAGTGTGGATTTGCCAGGAGAGTCTGGAGAGGTCTGCAGGGGTCCCTGTCACAATTCATTCCGAGCAGCTCCGTCACAGAGGACTCTGTGCTCTACGGACTGTTCCCAGGGACGCATTCCGAGACTGACATCGAGTGCTGCTGGAAGGTCATCAACTCGGTGAAAGACGCTCTTTGGTCTGCCCGATCCTTGTTGACCTCCCAGCGGAGCGAGCTGTCCGTCAAGGAATGTTGCCGACTGGCCCACTGCAGACTGCAGGAGTACGTGCTGAGGGACGCTCTGAAGCTCGGTGCAGCCAACGCCAAGGCCCTGTGGGGGAGGACCACAGTCTAGGGTCCTTCCGCTGCTGGACATGGGGGGCAGGGTGTGGTGGAGAGAGACGCCCCTCCAAATAAGGGATATGTATGTAAATGTATGTAAATGTCTAAGTAAATGCCTGTATTGAATATGTAACCTCCGGAAATGTCGGATGGGTTTGTTTAAAAATGATGTTTTGTAAATGATATTTATTACTTGAATAAAGTATTTTTTGATATAAAAAAAAAATTTAAAAAAAAGAACCTGTAACCTCTGCCAACTCCTGCAAGTGGGTAAGCTTCTTGTGTTTTAAATCCATTAGTGTGTTGTCTATTTTTTTGTGTTAATTGAATTTAATGCAGTTTAGTTAAACACGGTTCAAATCAATGTAATTCAGTTTAGCTTTATTTAATTTAATGTAGTTTAGTTAAACACGGTTCAAATCAATTTAATTCAGTTTATCTTTATTTAATTTAATGTAGTTTAGTTAAACATGATTCAAACCAATTAAATTCAGTTTAACTTTATTTAATTTAATGTAGTTTAGTTAAACACGGTTCAAACCAATGTAATTCAGTTTAACTTTATTTGATTTAATGTTGTTTAGTTAAACATGATAGTCCCCTTTAGGGAGAGGAGTGGGAGAGAGAGAGGGAGAGAGAGAGGGAGAGAGAGGGGGAGGGAGAGAGGGAGGGAGAGAGGGAGGGGGAGGGGGAGAGGGAGAGGGAGAGGGAGAGGGAGAGGGAGAGGGAGAGGGAGAGGGAGAGGGAGAGGGAGAGGGAGAAGAGGGAGGGAGAGAGAGAGGAGGGGGAGAGAGAGCTTTATTTAATTTAATGTAGTATAGTTCACTAATAGTTCTCTTTAGGGAGAGAGAGAGAGGGGGAGAGAGTGTGAGAGAGAGAGAGAGAGAGAGAGAGAGAGAGAGAGAGAGAGAGAGAGAGAGAGAGAGAGAGAGCACAAACAAACTCAAAAAGCTGCGAGCTTTAATTTATAAATAGTTTTAAACAGTTCACTTTAGTTCTCTGCAGTGTAGTTTAATTCACTAAACCTCATGATAATCAGATTGAATGATTGATTCTCTCTCATACACACTCTCTCTCTCTCTCTCTCTCTCTCTTGCTCTCTCTTCTCACCCCTCCCAAACTGTTAATATTAAAATGGGGAATCCCTGCATTTGTTAGAGAGAGAGAGAGAGAGAGAGAGAGAGAGAGAGAGAGAGAGAGAGAGACTTCAAATAAGGGATTTTGTGTAAATTTGGAAATGAATATCTGCATTGAATGTGTAACCTGTGGAAATGTCGGATGGAGTTGTTGAAAAGAGAATGTTTTTAAAAATATTTATTACTTTAAAAAAGTATTTTTTGATATTTTTTTTAAAACGTGCCTGTTTTATTGCTGATGTGATAAAGAATAAACAAGTGTTGTGTGTTATCAAAAATGTTTATTCATGTAGGATTTCTAACTTTAACTAATACAATCTGCATTTTGGAATATGTGGCAGCTTAATTAAATATATTGAGTCAGAGATTTGTCAGTATTGCTCAGCCCTTGTCTGCAGAACCACAGGCTTTTCGTTTGATTGACACCTGCCAGTCTGGGCTCAGGGTGATCTACAGGATAGACAATGGTCCAGGAGTTCCTTCAAATTGATACCTTGCAGAATGATTTTGCAAACTGACTCTGAGTGCATCGATCCTATTGGGGTTTTGCAGCACAGTGCATTGAGCTGTCCTTTGTATTATTGGTTCAGGGAGATGCCTGTTATGTCTGTTTGGTCCCTCAGGTTGGAGGGGGCAGATAAAAGAGATGGTGATTACAAGCTTGGTGGTAGATCCTCATGGGAAATATTTATTGATGTAGGATTCATAACTTGAACTAATACAATCTGCATTTTGGAATATGCAGCAGCTTAAATAAATATTTATTTATGTAGGATTCATAACTTTAACTAATACAATCTGCATTTTGAAATGTGGGATGGAGTTGTTGAAAAGAAAAAGTTTAAAAAATATTTAATATTCTGAAAAAGTATTTTTTGATATTTTTTTAAAAACTTGCTGATGGGATAAAGAATTAAAAAGTGTTGTGTTTTATCAAAAACATTTTATCCAAAATATTTATATATGTAGGATTCATACATGCTTACTGAAATGGCGGGGTTGCTTACTGAAATGGCGGAGGCAGAGCGCACAGCGGCGGGGTTTGCTTACTAAAATGGCGGAGGCAGAGCGCACAGCGGCGGGGTTTGCTTACTAAAATGGCGGAGGCAGAGCGCACAGCGGCGGGGTTTGCTTACTGAAATGGCGGAGGCAGAGGACGGAGCGGCGGGGTTTGCTTACTAAAATGGCGGGGTTTCCTTACTGAAATGGCGGGGTTGCTTACTAAAATAGCGGGGGTAGAGCGCACAGTGGCAGGGTTTGCTTACTAATATGGCGGAGGCAGAGGGGGAGCGGCGGGTTTGATTACTGAAATGGCGGGGGAGAGCGCACAGCTGCGTTATTTGCTTACTAAAATGGCGGGGTAGCTTACTGAAATGGCTGGGGCAGGCGCACAGCGGCGGGGTTCGCTTACTAAAATGGCGTGTTTTCCTTACTGAAATGGCGGGAGGGTTGCTTACTGAAATGGCGGGAGGGTTGCTTACTGAAATGGCTGGGGCAGTGCGAAATGCGGCGGGGTTTGCTTACTAAAATGGCGGGGGTTGCTTACTGAAATGGCGGGGTTTGTTTACTAAAATGGCGGGGGTTCTTACTGTAAGAAGTGTGGACTTCACAATGTCGTTAACTTCTAAAGTATTTATTAAGAACACAAACCGGGAGCAAATGAGTAAACGTCCGCACAGTACACCACAGTTTCGAAGCCTGCCTAATCTACAAAGCAAAACTAAACATCGGTTTCAAGACAAATACCAGTCATGGATCATGGATCTGGTTGGCAATCTGAAAGCCAGACATGGATCAATCCGAATAAACGGATTGATCTACATCTTCCCTTTTTTCAGACTAAAAAAAACCACAGCTACTCTCTAGCATTCCAATACACAACAGTACAGCACAAAACAGAATGCAATTGCAAAAACAGCAGTAATGGGAATATAATAGCACATATTGTAGTAGCAGCAAGCGTCCTGGGAGTCTCTAGACATAGTCCTTATATCTAGGGTTGGGCTTACAAATCCGCCCCGCACGAGTCCGATACGGCCCCTCAGAGGTACCCCTCGCTGGAGATGATGCGACCGGCATGGGCTTCCCCGGGGATCGTGCCACAGGCCTCATAGGCGATTTGGATGTCGGAGGCAGCTCCACGGATGGTGCGTTCACCGATGTTGAATTTGTCTCCTTCGCAAGGGGCAGCTCTCGAGCTGTGGGTGACGAATCATAGTCACCTCCTTCCGGCCATAGCACCTCGTCCGGGTCATCGGGCAACCCGTTTAAGTCCCACTGAGATGGCATCGGTTCATTTACCGGTAAGATGTGTCTCCGGTTCCGCCTGTATAGACCTCCATCAGATTGAACGAGGTAAGATCGGGGCTCCGCGCAGACCCCCTTGACAATACCCTTGCGGTCGTATCCCTTCGGGGACTGCAGCCGGACGACCTGACCCTCTGACAGCGGGGGTAAAGGGCGACTGGATCGGTCGTAACTAACCTTCTGGGTCAGTCGCTTTTGGTGCAGTCGAGCCTGAATGGTGGAAGGTTCGTAGACCTCCGGCTGGAGCTGCTGCTTCGAAACGGGCAAGGTGATGCGTGTCCTCCTGGACATCAGGCGCTGAGCCGGGGAGCCCAGAGTTGAGTCTCGCGGAATGTTGCGGAGATTAAGAAGGTCTAGGAAAATGTCCGAACCTGACCTGCTGGACTTCTCGAGGGCCTGCTTCGCACTGCGGACCGCCCGCTCTGCTAACCCGTTCGACTGCGGGTACTCTGGACTGCTGGTGATGTGTCGAAAGCCCCAACGCTTCGCAAAGTCCTGGAAGCGCTGGCTTGAAAACTGTCCAGCATTGTCGGAGATTAGAGTGCAAGGTGCCCCATGGACCGAGAAGTGCCTGCGGAGCTTCTTGACTACTGTCGCGGATGATGTGGAGTGGAGCACATCGATTTCGAACCAACCAGAGTAGGAGTCCACCAAAACCAAGTACTGGTGCCCATGCCAATCGAAAAGGTCTGCGGCTACTAGGGACCATGGGAGGTCAGGAACAGGGTGCAGCTGTAGCGGCTCCTTCTGCTGATGTGGAGTCATGCTGTTGCAGACGGCGCAAGACTGTACCCACTGACGTATAGTGTCAGCCATGCCTGGCCAGTAGAACATGTCTTTGGCCACCCGCACGGTGGCATCCGCACCAGGATGCCCTCTGTGTACGGCATCATAGTACTTGCGCTGGAGTGAGGCTGGAATCACCGCCTTGTGACCTTTCAGGATGATCCCGTCGTCAATAGTAAGCTCATCCCTGATAGGAAAATAGGGCTGAACGGTCGTCGGAAGTGAGTGCTGTTTGCGCGGCCACCCGTGTCTGATAACGGAGGCGAGTGGCTGAAGCGTGGCATCTTCAGCCGTGGAGGCCACCAGTGCGTCCCGACAAGAGGGAGGTACGTGGTCGAGGGTTAACACCACCATGGAGTCCCGCTCGGAAGCGTGTTGTGCACAGGACCGCAAAGGGGCACGAGAGAGTGCGTCCGCCAGATGCAGGTCCTTGCCTCGTTTGTAAACCAGGGTCACGTTATATTTCTGGAGCCGTAACATCATACGCTGCAGTCGCGCCGGAGCCGCGTGTATGGGCTTGTTCATAATGGTTACTAAAGGTTGGTGGTCTGTCTCTACAGTCACAGGTTGGCCAAAGATGTAGTCATTAAACTTTGCACAAGCGAAAACCACCGCCAGCAGCTCCTTCTCAATTTGTGCGTACCTGGTTTCTGTTTCCGTCAACGTTCTGGACGCATAAGCAACAGGCCGTTCCGCTTGTAGACATGCAGCACCGAGACCGTATTGGGAAGCGTCGCAGGTGAGTACGACAGGCCGGTCAATGTCGAAGTACGCCAGTGTAGGAGGGCACGACATCTGCATTTTTAGCGTGTCGAAAGCTCGTTGTTGCGGCTCGTCCCACAACCAGGCAGTGTCTTTGTGCGTGAGCTGACGCAGTGGAGCCGAGAGTTCGCTAAAATTGGGGATGAACTTCCCGAGATAGTTGACCATACCTAAAAACCGCTGTAGGCCGGTAACATCGGTCGGCGCCGCCATCGCACTGATGGCCACCGTCTTGGAGGGGTCAGCCTTGAGCCCCTCACTGGTAAAGACATGTCCCACGTACTTCACCTGGTCAACACGGAACCGACACTTGCGGGGGTTGAGCTTCAGGTTGACCTCTCTGGCACGCTCAAGCACCCTCTTTAAATTATCATCGTGCTCCTGCACATTCTTGCCAGCAATGATGATATCGTCCACGATGATGGAGCACGGCAAGCCATCAAAAATTTGTTCCATAGTTCGTTGGAAAACCTCACTGGCCGAGCTGATGCCAAACGGCATGCGAAGGAAGCGGTAGCGCCCAAACGGAGTGCTGAAGGTAGTTAGCAGGGATGAGACATTGTCCAGGGGGATTTGCCAAAACGAGTTCTTGGCGTCGAGCACTGAAAAGACAGAAACCTTGCCCATGCGAGCAGCTACCTCTTCCACGGTACGCATGGGGTGGTGCGGCCTCCTCAGAGAGGCGTTCAGGTCCCTGGGGTTAATGCAGATCCGGAGCTCTTGTTTGTCTTTCTTCACGGCAACTACCATTGAGGACACCCAGTCCGTAGGATCCGTAACGGGCGTGATAACTCCAAGCACTGCCATCCTGTCCAATTCAGTCTTGACCCGGTCCCGCATTGTAACGGGGACACGGTGGGCAGGACGCACCACAGGGCGCGCGTCCGGGTCTAAAGCAATGGAGTACGTGAACGGCAGCCTGCCCAGCTCATCGTCGAAAAGGTCATGGTATGCAGAGAGGATGCGCTGCGTGGAGTTGGGGCTAGGAGCCAGTTGATGCACGGCCTCGCTAAACGTGACCAGTCCCATGTCAGTGCAGGCAGCGGATCCCAACAGTGTCTCTACATCGCCCCTGACAACGTAGAATCGCAACACTTGCGATTTGTTCCGGAGACTACACAGCAGCTTGACCTGCCCAATAGGGTTGACGTGACTGCCACCGTACGCCACAAGGGTGGCACTGCAGGTGGATAGTTTCTCTGCCTCCCTGGGATTCCGAACACGGAGGAATTCAGTCTCAGACACAACATTACATTTGGCCCCAGTGTCAATTTTCATTTCCAGAGCATGGCCATTCACCATCACTGTGGCCATGGGTTCGCTGTTCCAAGCACCAACCCCCACAGTGGAATGCACAAGCAGCTCGATACCGTCGACCTTGGGCCCTCCGTCTGAACTGTTATCAGAGGATTCTGATAAGGGCTCCGGCAGGACCAGGTGCACAGGTTTTTTAGGTATTTTCGCGGGGGCATCGCGAGCCCTGGACCTGCAAAATCTCCAGAAATGGTTCCTCCTTCTGCAGCCGTGGCAGATTTGGCCAAAGGCAGGACATTTCTCCCTGTTCGTGACATGAGAGCCCCCACAGTTAGAACAGTTTGTAACAAATCCTTGCTTATCTCGTTGTACGTACCAAGGTGTCTCAGGCTTTCGTTGTCTTGGAAACGTAGTCTGGACGGCATCGATTCCCAAGGGTGTGGAATGTTGTGCCCCGGACAGCGTCGCGGCGTTACGGTTGCCAATTTCGTAGTTTGCACAGAAAGAGACAGCTTTGTCCAGAGTCAAAGCAGGGTCGCGGATAAGCTTTCTCCTTAATTTATCGTTCGCAAGCCCACACACCAGCCTGTCCCTCACAAACTCGTCACAGAGTTGTCCAAACCCGCAGCCCTTGGCTGCCTTTTTAATAGCCCACAGAAACGATTCAATTGTCTCACCGTCATTCTGGTGACGAGAGAAAAACTTCACCCGCTCCACAATAGGGTTCGTCCGAGGTTCGCAAAGCT
>NW_027602688.1:0-5000 GCF_053455715.1 Rhinoraja longicauda | reverse complement strand
TGACACTGAATTAGGTGGTATCACAGGCATTGAAAAATGATTGGCAAGGTTTAGAGCAGGAACCTTTTCAAATTGGAAAGTGGGCTGAGAAATGGCAAATGGTGCTTCTTGCAGATGTGTGAGATTTTAAATTAGGGAAGACCAGCCAGGGCATGATCTTCACCGCGAATGGTAGTTAGCTGGGTAGTGTTGTAGAGCAGAGGGAACTCAGAATAAAAGTACATAGTTGCAAGAAAAGGGACGTAACAGGGGGATAGGGCGGTGGGGAAGGTTTTTTCCCCACTGTCTTCATCAGCCAGTGAATAAAATTTAAAAGTTGGAAAGTTATGTTCAGTTGGGCAAGGCTTTGTTGAAGACGCACTTGGATACGTCACCATGTTTAGGAAATATGCCACTAATTTGTAAAGAGTGCAGTAAATAATTTCAACACGTTGCCAGAAAACAAGGGTCGGAGCTACAGGGAAATGTTGGGCTCGCCAGGACTTTATTCCATTGAGCGCAGCAGGCAGTGCAGTGACCTCATAGAGGTGGATAGTGTCATAGGTAACGTCATAATGGGAACACTAAGACATTTGGACAGGTACATGAGGGGAATGGTTTAGAGGGAGATGATCCATATGCCGGGAAATGGGAATAGTTCAGATGAACTAAAATGCATCACCCCTCCCCATGAAACATGGCAACCTTTGTCTGAAATTTGCGTCAGGGACAGCACTAACATACAAACTGCTTTTAAATAGCCCTTGGATATTTTATTACCACAGAACTCGAGCTTTGAAATCAGAGGAATTTAACATCAATAAATGTCCACTCTTCTCAAAGGTGCAGATTAAGCAGAAAACATTATAATTGCCTGTCACGTACATTGGTCATTTTTAATAACAGTCCCTGATCATTGAAGTGTTTATTTCAGTTTCTACGAGTGCCTGGTTTGCACTGCATGATGGGAGATATGCTCTCTTGAATTGCTTGATAAATAAGCACATAAATGAAGTCTGCGTGTGTGGCAGCTTTCTCTGTGCCGCTGTGTGGACAGCCCAGACGGATGAGTTGGTCATTTACTCTCAGACCGACCTTACTGTCTGGTCTGTGGGTTTGAATTAACATCTACCTGTCACCTGGTCAGAAGTGGTTCACCACAATATAAACTGCAGATTGAACAGAGCCACAGCTAATGTTCACCGGCTGGAACTAATATTCCCCACTGGGTGAAGTACACAGAACATTTAGCCATCTCCCCCTTTCTCAGACCTGAAGCTGCATTTTAATTTTCAGCATTATGTGTTATTCTTTCAAATGTATGCCGGAGAGAGTTAATTAGCATTTCTAACCTGTTAATTAAGAAGAAAATAATAAGTTAACGCATCTTCAGCTGCCGTGTTTACCAGCGTGGATAGAGCAGCAAGATGGAATTAGTGCTCATTAAAGTTTAGATTAATTATGGATACTGAACGAGTTAACAATAGACAATAGGTGCAGGAGTAGGCCATTCGGCCGTTCAAGCCAGTACCACCATTCAATGTGATCATGGCTGATCATTCTCAATCAATACCCCGTTCCTGCCTTCTCCTCATACCCCCTGACTCCGCTATCCTTAAGAGCTCTATCTAGCTCTCTCTTGAATGCATTGGGAGAATTGAGCTCCACTGCCATCTGAGGCAGAGAATTCCACAGATTTACAACTCTCTGAAAACGTTTTTCCTTATCTCCGCTCTAAATGGCCTACCCTTTATTCTTAAACTGTGACCCCTTAATAATCTTATATTTTTCGATCAAATCCCCTCTCATCCTTCTAAATTCCAGTTTATACAAGCCTCGTCGCTCCAGTCTTTCAACATATGACAGTCCCGCCATTCCGGGAATTAACCTAGTAAATCTACGCTGCACGCCCTCAATAGCAAGAATATCCTTCCTCAACCCCTTTAGAATCGAACATTTGAATTAAAAGGAAGGGATTCTTTGAGAAGATGTGGGAAAAATGGATCGTTTATTTCAGCCATGACACCAACTGGATAAATGCCGAGCTAGATATTGGAAGACTGTGTTGTATAGAACTAGATGGTATGTTTGTGCGAATATTGAAATATCTCTAGATAACCAATCATTGTTACTTTTTATATTTTATTTGGTAAGTGTACCACACTGTCTTGTTCAAATGTATTTATTTATCTATTTATCTCTTTTATTTATTTAGTTATCAATTAATTTATTTATTTAATTTTGTTGTTTTTCTTATTTTATTTTATTCATGTTGATGGTGTTGTCCTGTTTTGTATATTTCTCAGTGAAAAAACAATAAAAACAGAAGAGACAAAAAAGAAAGAATTCTTTATTTCACATCTTATCAAATGTAAAACATCGGGGGCAGATTTAATGAGATCCTGTCACTGCTTATCCAGACCCATCACTGACCACACTGATAATGTCACTGCTTATCCAGACCCATCACTGACCACACTGATAATGTCACTGCTTATCCAGAGAGAAAGAGAGTGAAGAGTGTGACAATAGACAATAGACAATAGGTGCAGGAGTAGGCCATTCAGCCCTTCGAGCCAGCACCGCCATTCAATGCGATCATGGCTGATCACTATCAATCAGTACCCCGTTCCTGCCTTCTCCCCATACCCCCTCACTCCGCTATCCTTAAGAGCTCTATCCAGCTCTCTCTTGAAAGCATCCAACGAACTGGCCTCCACTGCCTTCTGAGGCAGAGAATGCCACACCTTCACCACCCTCTGACTGAAAAAGTTCTTCCTCATCTCCGTTCTAAATGGCCTACCCCTTATTCTCAAACTGTGGCCCCTTGTTCTGGACTCCCCCAACATTGGGAACATGTTATCTGCCTCTAATGTGTCCAATCCCCTAATTATCTTATATGTTTCAATAAGATCCCCCCTCATCCTTCTAAATTCCAGTGTATACAAGCCCAATCGCTCCAGCCTTTCAACATACGACAGTCCCGCCATTCCGGGAATTAATCTAGTGAACCTACGCTGCACGCCCTCCATAGCAAGAATATCCTTCCTCAAATTTGGAGACCAAAACTGCACACAGTACTCCAGGTGCGGTCTCACCAGGGCCCGGTACAACTGTAGAAGGACCTCTTTGCTCCTATACTCAACTCCTCTTGTTACGAAGGCCAACATTCCATTGGCTTTCTTCACTGCCTGCTGAACCTGCATGCTTCCTTTCATTGACTGATGCACTAGGACACCCAGATCTCGTTGAACTCCCCCTCCTCCTAACTTGACACCATTCAGATAATAATCTGCCTTTCTATTCTTACTTCCAAAGTGAATAACCTCACACTTATCTACATTAAACTGCATCTGCCATGTATCCGCCCACTCACACAACCTGTCCAGGTCACCCTGCAGCCTTATTGCATCTTCCTCACAATTCACACTACCCCCCAACTTAGTATCATCTGCAAATTTGCTAATGGTACTTTTAATCCCTTCGTCTAAGTCATTAATGTATATCGTAAATAGCTGGGGTCCCAGCACCGAACCTTGCGGTACCCCACTGGTCACTGCCTGCCATTCCGAAAGGGACCCATTTATCCCCACTCTTTGCTTTCTGTCTGTTAACCAATTTTCTATCCATGTCAGTACCCTACCCCCAATACCATGTGCCCTAATTTTGCCCACTAATCTCCTATGTGGGACCTTGTCGAAGGCTTTCTGAAAGTCGAGGTACACCACATCCACTGACTCTCCCTTGTCAATTTTCCTAGTTACATCCTCAAAAAATTCCAGTAGATTTGTCAAGCATTTCCCCTTCGTAAATCCATGCTGACTCGGAACGATCCCGTTACTGCTATCCAAATGCTCAGCAATTTCGTCTTTTATAATTGACTCCAGCATTTTCCCCACCACTGATGTCAGACTAACTGGTCTATAATTACCCGTTTTCTCTCTCCCTCCTTTCTTAAAAAGTGGGATAACATTTGCTATTCTCCAATCCACAGGAACTGATCCTGAATCTATAGAACATTGAAAAATGATCTCCAATGCTTCCACTATTTCTAGGGGAGGAAGAGGGGAGGAACGTGGAGAGAGAGGGAGGTGTGTGGGGAGAGAAATGGGAGGAGTGGAGGGAGGGGATGGAGGGTGGGAAGGGAGGGGGTTTGGGGAGAGGAATTGAATAGTGTGGGGAGAGAGAGGGAGTGGGGAGATAGAGTAGGCAGGATGAATGTGGGGAGCGAGAGAGGAGTGTGAGGAGAGAGAGGGGGATTGTGGGGAGAATGACGGGGAGGACTGTGGGGAGAGAGGGGGTTTTAGGGGATGGGGAGGGAGGAGTGTGAGAGAGAGGGTGGAAGGATTGTGTGCGGAGTGGGATGAATGTGGGGATGGAGGGGGGAGTGGGGGAGAGTGGGGGAGAGGGAGAGGAGATGGGTGTGAGAGAGAGGAAGGTGTGTGGTGAGAGAGAGAGGGAGGAGTGTTGAGGGAGGATGGGGATTGTGGAGAGAAATGAGGAATGTGGGAATTCAGAGGGGAGGACTGTGTGGATAGGGGGGAGTGGGCAATAGACAATAGACAATAGACAATAGGTGCAGGAGCTTCAGCCCTTCGAGCCAGCACCGCCATTCAATGCGATCATGGCTGATCACTCTCAATCAGTACCCCGTTCCTGCCTTCTCCCCATACCCCCTCACTCCGCCATCCTTAAGAGCTCTATCCAGCTCTCTCTTGAAAGCATCCAACGAACTGGCCTTCACTGCCTTCTGAGGCAGAGAATTCCACACCTTCACCACTCTCTGACTGAAAATGTTCTTCCTCATCTCCGTTCTAAATGGCCTACCCCTTATTCTTAAAACGTGGCCCCTTGTTCTGGACTCCCTGCCTCTAATGTCCAATCCCCTAATTATCTTATATGTTTCAATAAGATCCCCCCTCAACCTTCTAAAATGTTAAATGCAATTAATGCAACGCATTAAAATCTTTACTGGTGTACGGTTCCTCCTGACATCCATCCACCCACCCACCAATCGATCA
>NW_027602687.1:15000-20000 GCF_053455715.1 Rhinoraja longicauda | reverse complement strand
TGCTCCTTTGGTTCACGATGTCCCCGCCGAAGGCGGCGTACTTTAAAGTGCTGCAGCTCGAGCGCACCATGTGCGTGGGGAATTGTTAGCGGGGGCGTCGTTGTGCTGGGGGCTGACTGTCCCTAGTGGGTATAGGATAATGTTAATGTACGGGGATCGCTGGGCGGCACGGACTTGGAGGGCCGAAAAGGCCTGTTTCCGGCTGTATGTGTATGATATGATATGATATGATGCCTGCCTGCTCATTTGGTTCATGATGTCCACGCGGCAGGCGGAATATTTTAAAAGCACTGTTCTGTACGAAGTGCACAATGTCCGTTGGGGAAATGCAGCTGGGGGTCGGTCGACCGGCTGACGACGCCTGCCTGCCGATTTGGTTCACGATGTCCCCGCCGAAGGCGGCATACTTGAAAGTACCGCCGTTCGCGGCGCGCAATTTGCGGGGGGAGGAATTGTTAGTGCACGTCTGTGTGCTAGGTGACGATGCTTGCCGACTTGGTTCATGCCGTCCACGCCGAAGACGGCGCCGTTTAAAGTACTGCCGCTCGAGGTGCACAATTTGCGGGGGAATTGTTAATGGGCGTCGGCGTGCTGGGTGACGATGTGGAGATGTGGAACGCCGAGCCAGATCTATCTTATTTGTTTGCTTGGCCCACTGGACTTTGCATGGGCTTTGCAACACTGTGTGCTAGGTTAAATCACGGCCAATAGAGTGAGTGTTTTTAATGATCCTGATCTGATAAGGGGACTAGAGGTAAAAGAGCCGTTAGGAGGCAGTGATCACAACACGATAAGTTTTACTCTGCAAATGGAAAGGTAGAAGGGAAAATCGGAAGTGTCTGTATTACAGTATAGCAAAGGGGATTACAGAGGCATGAGGCGGGAGCTGGCCAAAATTGACTGGAAGGAGGCCCTAGCAGGGAAGACGGTAGAACAGCAATGGCAGGTATTCCAGGGAATAATGCAGAGGTTGCAGGATCAATTTATTCCAAAGAGGTGGAAAGACTCTAAGGGGAGTAAGAGACACCTGTGGCTGACAAGGGAAGTCAGGGACAGCATAAAAATTAAGGAGAGGAGGTATAACATAGCAAAGAAGAGTGGGAAGACAGAGGATTGGGACTCTTTTAAAGAGCAACAAAAGTTAACTAAAGAGGCAATGCGGGGAGAAAAGATGAGGTGCGAGGGTAAACTAGCCAATAATATAAAGGAGGATAGCAAAAGTTTTTTTAGGTACGTGAAGAGGGAAAAAATAGTCAAGGCAAATGTGGGTCCCTTGAAGACAGAAACGGGGGAATTTATTATGGGGAACAAAGAAATGGCAGACGAGTTAAACCGTTACTTTGGGTCTGTCTTCACTGAGGAAGATACACACAATCTCCCAAATGTTCTAGGGGCCGGAGAACCTAGGGTGATGGAGGAACTGAAGGAAATCCACATTAGGCAGGAAATGGTTTTGGGTAGACTGATGGGACTGAAGGCTGATAAATCCCCAGGGCCTGATGGTCTGCATCCCAGGGTACCTAAGGAGGTGGCTCTAGAAATAGTGGAAGCATTGGAGATCATTTTTCAATGTTCTATATAGATTCAGGATCAGTTCCTGTGGATTGGAGGATAGCAAATGTTATCCCACTTTTTAAGAAGGGAGGGAGAGAGAAAACGGGTAATTATAGACCAGTTAGTCTGACATCAGTGGTGGGGAAGATGCTGGAGTCAATTAGAAAAGACGAAATTGCTGAGCATTTGGATAGCAGTAACAGGATCATTGCGAGTCAGCATGGATTTACGAAGGGGAAATCATGCTTGACAAATCTACTGGAATGTTTTGAGGATGTAACTAGGAAAATTGACAGGGGAGAGTCAGTGGACGTGGTGTACCTCGACTTTCAGAAAGCCTTCGACAAGCTCCCACATAGGAGATTAGTGGGCAAAATTAGGGCACGTGGTATTGGGGGTAGGGTACTGACATGGATAGAAAATTGGTTGACAGACGGAAAGCAAAGAGTGGGTATAAATGGGTCCCTCTCGGAATGGCAGGCAGTGACCAGTGGGGTACCGCAAGGTTCGGTGCTGGGACCCCAGCTATTTACGATATGCATTAATGACTTAGACGGAGGGATTAAAAGTACCATTAGCAAATTTGCAGATGATACTAAGCTGGAGGGTAGTGTGAATTGTGAGGAAGATGCAATAAGGCTGCAGGATGACTTGGACAGGTTGTGTGAGTGGGCGGATACATGGCAGATGCAGTTTAATGTAGATAAGTGCGAGGTTATTCACTTTGGAAGTAAGAGTAGAAAGGCAGATTATTGTCTGAATGGTGTCAAGTTAGGAGGAGGGGGAGTTCAACGAGATCTGGATGTCCTAGTGCATCAGTCAATGAAAGGAAGCATGCAGGTACAGCAGGCAGTGAAGAAAGCCAATGGAATGTTGGCCTTCGTAACCAGAGGAGTTGAGTATAGGAGCAAAGAGGTCCTTCTACAGTTGTAGCGGGCCCTGGTGAGACCGCACCTGGAGTACTGTGTGCAGTTTTGGTCTCCAAATTTGAGGAAGGATATTCTTGCTATGGAGGGCGTGCAGCGTAGGTTCACTAGGTTAATTCCCGGAATGGCGGGACGGTCGTATGTTGAAAGGCTGGAGCGATTGGGCTTGTATACACTGGTATTTAGAAGAATGAGGGGGGATCTTATTGAAACATATACGATAATTAGGGGATTGGACACATTAGAGGCAGGAAACATGTTCCCAATGTTGGGGGAGTCCAGAACAAGGGGCCACCGTTTAAGAATAAGGGGTAGGCCATTTAGAACGGAGATGAGGAAGAACCTTTTCAGTCAGAGAGTGGTGAAGGTGTGGAATTCTCTGCCTCAGAAGGCAGTGGAGGCCAGTTCGTTGGATGCTTTCAAGAGAGAGCTGGATAGAGCTCTTAAGGATAACGGAGTGAGGGGGTATGGGGAGAAGGCAGGAACGGGGTACTGATTGAGAGTGATCAGCCATGATCGCATTGAATGGCGGTGCTGGCTCGAAGGGCTGAATGGCCGACTCCTGCACCTATTGTCTATTGTCTATTGTCTATAATCAACCACTTTATTTTGCCCGTCTTTGTGACTCCTCTTTGACACGTCGATCACCGCTGAGGCTGTTTTACCTGTTTCGCCTATGTACCGTAAGGTACACTCCTTACATTGAACTGCATACACCCCATTATTTCGCTCACGGGTTATCCTCTGTGCTATCCAGTCTCTCCTGTCACCCTGTTCTATGTTTTTGTCTATTACCCAGTGGGAGCAGGCCCCATATTGACATTAATTTGTAACCCTACTGCTCCCCTCGTCTGCTGGTTTTATCACCATCTCATGTTTATCCCTCAGCTCTGCCGTGGTCTCCCTCTCTTTTTTTCTGGTGAGGTTCGGCCTATCCTTTGTCATGGGCATATCCCAGGCTGTTTTAGTAACGTTCTTTTAAAACGTGTCGTGTTTGTTTGGCTTTACCCACGTTCCAGCATTAGAGGCCAATTTTTGCAATGTTTCCTGGGTGGGATTTGCCGGTTTTACAAATGGTGTCACTATCTCACCCTGCTTCCTGATACCCTTATGGGGTCGGCTCTGTTCTTGCAGAACCCTCGGGTGGTGCAGAGTCTGGGCCTTGTTATCAATATCTTGCCCTGCTTCCCGATACCCTTGCGGGTTCGGCTCTGTTCTTGCAGATCCCTCAGGTGGTGCAGAGTCTGGGCGGCATCGTCACCCAGCACACCGACGCCCACTGAAAATTACCCACGCACAGTGCGCGCCTGGAGCGGCAGTAGTTCAAACTACCCCTACCCCTACCCCTACCCCTACCGCTACCCCTACCCCTACCCCTAACCCTAACCCTAACCCTAACCCTAACCCTAACCCTAACCCTAACCCTAACCCTAACCCTAACCCTAACCCTAACCCTAACCCTAACCCTAACCCTAACCCTAACCCTAACCCTGACCCTGACCCTAATGCAGGCAGAGTTATTTATAAAGTGGCCCAGACTCTGCACCACCTGAGGGTTTTGTAACAGAACCAACCCCATAAGGGTTTCAGGAAGCAGGGCAAGATATTGATAACAAGGCGCAGACTCTGCACCACCTCAGGGTTCTGCAAGAACAGAGCCGACCCCATAAGGGCATCAGGAATCAGGGCAAGATATTGATAAAATGGCCCAGACTCTGCACCACCTGAGGGTTCTGCAAGAACAGAGCCGACCCCATAAGGGCATCAGGAAGCAGGGCAAGATATTGGTAACAAGGCCCACGGGGAAGGCGGCATACTTTGGGGTTATTTTGTAGTGAGTTTTGAAGGCATGTGCTAGTGTTACGCATACCGAGGGCGCGCAAAGTTCGGCGCGCCCGGGCCAAAACGCCTCTGCTGGCCGCGGCCGAGTCGGCCGACGGATTGCCACGGACTTGCTTGACGACCTGTCACTCTCCGTGCATCGGTTGCACGCCCGGTTCGTCCTTTCCATTTGTTTCATGATGTACACGCGGCAGGCGGAATATTTTAAAAGCACTGTTCTGTTCGAAGTGCACAATGGCCGTTGGGGCAATGCAACTGGGGGTCGGTCGACCGGCTGACGACGCCTGCCTGCCGATTTGGTTCACGATGTCCCCGCCGAAGGCGGCATACTTGAAAGTACTGCCGTTCGCGGCGCGCAATTTGCAGGGGGGAGGAATTGTTAGTGGACGTCTGTGTGCTGGGTGACGATGCTTGCCGACTTGGTTCATGCCGTCCACGCCGAAGACGGCGCCGTTTAAAGTACTGCCGCTCGAGGTGCACAATTTGCGGGGGAATTGTTATTGGGCGTCGGCGTGCTGGGTGACGATGTGGAGATGAGGAACGCCGAGCCAGATCTATCTTATTTGTTTGCTTGGGCCACTGGACTTTGCATGGGCTTGGCATCATTGTGTGCTACGTTAAATCACGGCCAATTGAGTGAGTATTTTTTATTCAACCACTCTATTTTGCCCGTCTTTG
>NW_027602687.1:0-2500 GCF_053455715.1 Rhinoraja longicauda | reverse complement strand
CTCGAGCGCACAAGGTGCGCGGGGAATTGTTAGCGGCGCCGTGGTTGTGCTGGCGGTGACCATGGCTGCCTGCTCCTTTGGTTCACGATGTCCCCGCCGAAGGCGGCGTACTTTAAAGTACTGCAGCTCGAGCGCACAAGGTGCGCGGGGAATTGTTAGCGGCGCCGTGCTTGTGCTGGCGGTGACCATGGCTGCCTGCTCCTTTGGTTCACGATGTCCCCGCCGAAGGCGGCGTACTTTAAAGTACTGCAGCTCGAGCGCACAAGGTGCGCGTGGAATTGTTAGCGGCGCCGTGGTTGTGCTGGCGGTGACCATGGCTGCCTGCTCCTTTGGTTCACGATGTCCCCGCCGAAGGCGGCGTACTTTAAAGTACTGCAGCTCGAGCGCACAAGGTGCGCGGGGAATTGTTAGCGGCGCCGTCGTTGTGCTGGCGGTGACCATGGCTGCCTGCTCCTTTGGTTCACGATGTCCCCGCCGAAGGCGGCGTACTTTAAAGTGCTGCAGCTCGAGCGCACCATGTGCGTGGGGAATTGTTAGCGGGGGCGTCGTTGTGCTGGGGGCTGACTGTCCCTAGTGGGTATAGGATAATGTTAATGTACGGGGATCGCTGGGCGGCACGGACTTGGAGGGCCGAAAAGGCCTGTTTCCGGCTGTATGTGTATGATATGATATGATATGATGCCTGCCTGCTCATTTGGTTCATGATGTCCACGCGGCAGGCGGAATATTTTAAAAGCACTGTTCTGTACGAAGTGCACAATGTCCGTTGGGGAAATGCAGCTGGGGGTCGGTCGACCGGCTGACGACGCCTGCCTGCCGATTTGGTTCACGATGTCCCCGCCGAAGGCGGCATACTTGAAAGTACCGCCGTTCGCGGCGCGCAATTTGCGGGGGGAGGAATTGTTAGTGCACGTCTGTGTGCTAGGTGACGATGCTTGCCGACTTGGTTCATGCCGTCCACGCCGAAGACGGCGCCGTTTAAAGTACTGCCGCTCGAGGTGCACAATTTGCGGGGGAATTGTTAATGGGCGTCGGCGTGCTGGGTGACGATGTGGAGATGTGGAACGCCGAGCCAGATCTATCTTATTTGTTTGCTTGGCCCACTGGACTTTGCATGGGCTTTGCAACACTGTGTGCTAGGTTAAATCACGGCCAATAGAGTGAGTGTTTTTAATGATCCTGATCTGATAAGGGGACTAGAGGTAAAAGAGCCGTTAGGAGGCAGTGATCACAACACGATAAGTTTTACTCTGCAAATGGAAAGGTAGAAGGGAAAATCGGAAGTGTCTGTATTACAGTATAGCAAAGGGGATTACAGAGGCATGAGGCGGGAGCTGGCCAAAATTGACTGGAAGGAGGCCCTAGCAGGGAAGACGGTAGAACAGCAATGGCAGGTATTCCAGGGAATAATGCAGAGGTTGCAGGATCAATTTATTCCAAAGAGGTGGAAAGACTCTAAGGGGAGTAAGAGACACCTGTGGCTGACAAGGGAAGTCAGGGACAGCATAAAAATTAAGGAGAGGAGGTATAACATAGCAAAGAAGAGTGGGAAGACAGAGGATTGGGACTCTTTTAAAGAGCAACAAAAGTTAACTAAAGAGGCAATGCGGGGAGAAAAGATGAGGTGCGAGGGTAAACTAGCCAATAATATAAAGGAGGATAGCAAAAGTTTTTTTAGGTACGTGAAGAGGGAAAAAATAGTCAAGGCAAATGTGGGTCCCTTGAAGACAGAAACGGGGGAATTTATTATGGGGAACAAAGAAATGGCAGACGAGTTAAACCGTTACTTTGGGTCTGTCTTCACTGAGGAAGATACACACAATCTCCCAAATGTTCTAGGGGCCGGAGAACCTAGGGTGATGGAGGAACTGAAGGAAATCCACATTAGGCAGGAAATGGTTTTGGGTAGACTGATGGGACTGAAGGCTGATAAATCCCCAGGGCCTGATGGTCTGCATCCCAGGGTACCTAAGGAGGTGGCTCTAGAAATAGTGGAAGCATTGGAGATCATTTTTCAATGTTCTATATAGATTCAGGATCAGTTCCTGTGGATTGGAGGATAGCAAATGTTATCCCACTTTTTAAGAAGGGAGGGAGAGAGAAAACGGGTAATTATAGACCAGTTAGTCTGACATCAGTGGTGGGGAAGATGCTGGAGTCAATTAGAAAAGACGAAATTGCTGAGCATTTGGATAGCAGTAACAGGATCATTGCGAGTCAGCATGGATTTACGAAGGGGAAATCATGCTTGACAAATCTACTGGAATGTTTTGAGGATGTAACTAGGAAAATTGACAGGGGAGAGTCAGTGGACGTGGTGTACCTCGACTTTCAGAAAGCCTTCGACAAGCTCCCACATAGGAGATTAGTGGGCAAAATTAGGGCACGTGGTATTGGGGGTAGGGTACTGACATGGATAGAAAATTGGTTGACAGACGGAAAGCAAAGAGTGGGTATAAATGGGTCCCTCTCGGAATGGCAGGCAGTGACCAGTGGGGTA
>NW_027602686.1:0-30116 GCF_053455715.1 Rhinoraja longicauda | reverse complement strand
AGAGAAGAGAGAAGTGAGAAGAGAGAAAGTGAGAGAGAGTGGGAAAGGGAAGGGGAGGGAGAGGGGGTATCAAATATTAGGTTAAATTATTGTAAATTTATTTTATAGTGGAGGGTAGGAGAGGGAGGGGAGAGAGGGAGAGAGAGCGAGAGAGAGGAGTGAGAGAGAGAGAGAGAGAGAGAGAGAGAGAGAGATAGAGAGAGAGAGAGAGAGAGAGAGAGAGAGAGAGAGAGAGAGAGAGAGAGAGAGAGAGAGAGAGAGAGAGAGAGAGAGAGAGAGAGAGAGAGAGAGAGAGAGAGAGAGAGAGAGAGAGAGAGAGAGAGAGGAGAGAGAGAGAGAGAGAGAGAGAGAGAGAGAGAGAGAGAGAGAGAGAGAGAGAGAGAGAGAGAGAGAGAGAGAGAAGAGAGAGAGAGAGAGAGAGAGAGAGAGAGAGAAAGACCCAGTGGTCCCCAGTGTGGAGGGGGGAGGGGGGGGGGGAGAATGAGGGGGTAGAAACTGAAATAAACACTTCAATGATCAGGGACTGTCATTAAAAATGTTCAATATATATGACAGGCAATGGTGTTATTTTTTCTGCTTAATCTGCATCTTTGAACAAGGGGGCGATTGGGTGAATGTGAGGGGCTGGGGGTCCCGGAGCGGGGCCGGCGATGGGATCATCCGCCCGGGACTGACAGCTGGAAGATGCGGCGGTGAATGTGAGGAGCCGGAGCCCGGAGCGGAGAGACTGCGGCCGCCCTCTGGGATGCGCTCAGGGCGCGGGTTTATTAATGAGCCGCAGCGCTGAGGTGAGCGGATATTTCACCGCGCTCTTCACCTGCTCCCTGAACTTGGACTGGGTCACCGCGTAAATAAATGTGTTGGTGCAACAGCTGAGATTACTCAGCAAATACCCGACGTTGCTAAAGATCCATTGAGAATTATTCATATCATTTCCAATCCCTGTGATCTGATAATAGACGAATTCTACAACCGCCGTCAGCCACAGGAGGATGAAGCTGCCGGAGATGGTGAAGAGTAAAACCACAGATCTCCTCCTGCTCTCCATCTCCGGGTCACTGCGCTTCTCCCCCTTGCTCTCACCCCTCAGCCCCTGACGGACCCGACTGGCCACTAAAATGTGCCGGACTGTCAGAGCGTTGAGCAGCAGGATCACAGCGAAAGGGAGGAGCGGAGTTAAAACCGTGTCGATCCAGTCAAATGCCACCCACCCGGGGTCAGTGTAATAACTGTCCACCGGGTAACACCCCCACGGGACATTGTCGATGATTGTCCCGGGTTTCCGTGTGAAGTAGCGGGGAACGTTTTTCAGACACAGCAGAACGCCGGCTGTTGCGAGAACCGCAGCCGCAGTTTTCCCGGTGCAATATTTAGTTTTCAGCTTCTGGCAACAAATGGCGACAAAGCGATCAAAGGTGAAAGTGACGGTGAACCAGACAGAACAGTCTGTAGCTGCATACGTCAGTACATCGTTAACACTGCACACAGGGGTGATGGACAGGAAACTCCAATAAAAGTAATGGTATCGGATCCGAGTCAGGGTGAGTAGATCGGCCGCTGCCATGGCCACCAGGTAGCGAGTGGTGCAGGTGGAGAGGCCCGCACTTTCCCCGGGACAGGATCACAATCGCCACTAAATTCACTGCGGAAAGAGAAGGGAGCGGACACTGGGCATTACTGAACACGGTCTCAGGGGCTGAACACCGGCTCCACTTTCAGCTGGAGATCAGGAGTGTTGGAGTCGGTGCGCGGCTGCAGGTTTAACAATGTCAGACCCGGCTCCGACTGTGCCCGACCTGCCTGCTTCAGGGGAGAGGAGATAAGGCGACGGGCGGGGTAAAGGGCTGGGAGGGAACGAGCAGCCGCCCGCTACAATAGGAGGAATGGTCCTGTCTACAGTTAACCCCACTCACAGTCTCTGATGGGGCCGGTTTCACAGACTTAACCGTGACCGGCCGCGTTTAACCAGGGCTCTGGGAACTCGGCATCTGATGGGGACGAGGAGGGTTCCAGAGGGAAGGCAGGGACAACTTAGGATCCGGCAGCAGAGTGGCTCCGTTAATGGATTCATTCCACACTGAGTTCAGTTCGGTAACAACACACGCCGGTAGATCCGCGGCCACCGGTTCAGGAGATCGATCCAATTATTGACCAACAGGCGGTGGAATCCGACTGTGACAGACTCCACAGTGAGACGTGTCCACAGGAGCGGGTGTTCACTCTGATCAATAACTCAGACACAGTGAACTTCACAATGTAAACCCCTTCCCAGTCACACCGTCCCGGAGAGCTGCCTGTCCCGAGCACTGGGACAACTCTGGGCAAGGTCTCACTGAAGGCAAGAACAACATTCTAGTGGGTCCCGGCAGTGGGAGAAAGAGAGGGTTAGTTTCGGCTGTCTGAAAATGAGAAAAATCACAACGTTAATTCAAAGATATTTCATTTAGAGGATTGATATAATCTACACATTCTTACACAACGATCATCAGTTGGGAATATTGTAACACGATCAGAATCAGGTCAACACCGGTTAACGGACGGAGTTATAAAACTTGAATTGTTCTGCTCACTTACCAGGGACTCCAACGGCAGCAATGATCACGTACAAGATTATTTGCACGTCCATATATTCCCAATAATGGTGCCCCATTTTCTCTGCCCAGCGACGTGTCCCCGTGAGCTACCGGTAATCTCTCGGAATGAAATGCTGGGGCAGAACATTCCCGGAGATTTTATACCATTTCCGTACCACCGGGACCGTAAAGTTTTAGCAGAGTTTAAAAATAGAGATTTTGAAATGATTCGCAAACAGATGACATCAGCCAAGTGAAATCCCTGCTGAGACAGGTCGTGATTTATTCAGGGAATTGATTGAGAAACTCCAAATACTGGGAAATGTGGCGATACTGAGGGATGGAAATTGGGAGCGGCATTGTTCCAGCAAAGGGAATATTGTTTCAAACTCTATCAGGTCCAAATCTCCGCCTTATGTTGTTTGTCTTATTTCTTTCAATCCGCTTCACTCACTAAGGCAATCCCAAATTCCAGCGAACCTCTCATGGCTTCTGGTGCCCAGTTTGAAGGTGGACTGGGCGACATTTGTCCACAGGTTGAGGAATTAGATCAACAGATCACCTCGCACTAAAGTGGCCCCTCCACTCTGCTTCACCACTCAATATGATCGCGGCTTAACTGACTGCAACCTCACCCCCACACTACCGGCGAGACCGGTAACCATTCACTCCTTGCTTGCCTGCAGTGGGTCTGATTTTGCGTCGGGACAATAACATTCTCTGCCTTCGTCACCTCTGAGGAGGAACGACCCAAAGACTCACGACACTCAGAGAACAGAAATATTGTGGCTTCAGAATTGTCGGAAACCCAAATCAAACTGCGAATGATGCGGCACATCTCCCTCCTCCCTTTCTCTTTCCCTCCATCCTTACTGCTGTCGCTCTCTCTGAACTATCACTCTCTCCTACCATCTCTATTCTTCCTCTCGGCTCCGCCATCTCTCTGTCAACCTCTCTCTCCTAACCCCCCCTCCTTCTCACTCCCATTGCATTTATCCCTCCGTTTCTTTCTAACTATCTGACCCATCCATCGCTCCGTTTTGCCAACCCACGCGATCTGAACTCCGCTCTCTTTTCATGTTCCCACTCTCCCTTTGTTACTTACCTCTCCCTCCATCTCTTCTTTCGTCTTCTCCGCTATCTCTTCCTTTCATCACTGTACTCTCTATCTGTCTCTCTCTTTTCCCCAACACTCCTTCTGCTCGCCCTCACTTCTCTCTCCAAGGCCTTTCTTGGGAAGTGCGGTTAAAACGGCTAGCCACCATGGGATGTCTCTCTACCCCGTTCCCTCACACTTCAATAGCCCTTCCAGGTGAGACAGATGTTCACCTGCACCACCTCTAATCTCATCTACTGCATGTGGTGTTCCAGATATGGCCTCCTTTACATCGGCGTGGTGAAATGGAGACTCGGCGACCGTTTTGTCGAACACTTACCCTCGGTCTGCTAAGGCTTGCCGTATCTCCCCGTTGCAAGCCATTGTAACTCCCCCTCGCACACTGACCTTTCTGTCCTGGGCCTCCACCAGTGCCAGAGAGGTTACATTGAAACATAAAGAACGCCACTTCATAGTCCGCTTGGGAACCTTGCAACCTAATGGTATGAACATTAGCAAATGCCAGGTAACTAACGTGCAATTTCCCGCTTTTCCCTCGCTCTTTCTCTTGCTTCACGCGGACTCGCACCTGTTCATCCCCTCCACCTCCACCTCACCTTCAACCGATATTCCCTCATCTCTCTTTATATTTCCAACCTGCTCAATCCTTATCTCGCAACTTTTATCTTCCAACCTCTGGTCTCAACCACCTAACTATGAAAACGGTATTCACCCACTCATCGTTCAACTCGCTTTGTCCTGCTGTTCCAGCCTTCTCCAGCTTCCCACCAGAATCAGTCTGAAGAAGGGTCTCGAACCGAACTTCACCCATTTATGTCCTTGGCAGGCTTAGCTAGTTCGGCGTGCCCTCTACAACTCTCACCAACATCTACAGATACAGCATAGAAAGTATTTTATCAAGATGCATCACAGCTTGGTTTGGGAACAGCTCCATACAAGAACGCCAGAAATTGCTGCGAATTGTCCAGACCATCACACAAAGCAACCTCCATTATATTGACTCAATTTATAAACCACGCTGCCTCGGCAAGGCCAGCAGCATAATGAACTACTGCGCAGTAGTACTGATGGAGTGACGCACTGGGCAGTGCACTGATGGAGTGACACAATGTGGGGTAGTACTGATGGAGTGACACAATGTGGGGCAGTACTGATGGAGTGACACAATGTGGGGTAGTACTGATGGAGTGACACAATGTGGGGCAGTACTGATGGAGTGACACAATGCGCTGTAGTACTGATGGAGTGACCCCAGTTGATGCAGTACGAGTGGATTAACATACTGTGGTTTAGTACAGATGGAGTGACAAAATTTGCAGTAGTACTGATGAACTGATACACTTTGCAGTTGTTCTGATGGAATGATACATCGTGGGGCTCTACTGATGCAGTGACACACTACGGGTAATGCTCATGGAGTGGCACAATGTGTAGTACTGTTGTTATGACAAACTGCGGAGTAGTACTGACGGAGTGACACACAGTGGAATAGCACTGATTTAGTGACAAATTGTGAGATCATTGCATCAGTACTACCACGCAGTTTGTCACTCCGTCAGTACTACTTCAGTGTGCAACTACTCCCGTGGGGTAAAACTGATGGAGTGACACGCTGTGGAGCAGTACTGATGGAGTGACACACGGTGCGTATTACTGATGGACTGACACACTGCGCGGTTGTACTGACGGAGTGAGATACTTCGGTGTAGTGCTGATTGAATGACACACTGGTGGTAGTGTGGACAGAATGGCGCACAGTGGGCTAGTACTGAAGTATTGACCCAATCTTTGGTGGTACTGTCGGGTTGCACATTGTGGAATGGTAAGGACTGACGGTGGGGCAGTACAGATGGAGACTTACACTGATGGGTAATACTAATTGAATGAGTCTGCGTGGTTGTACAAAATGGAATAACAAGCTTAAGGCAGTACTGATGGAGTGCATCACTGTGGTGTAGTACTGATGGAATAACTTATTGTAGGGTAGTACTGATGGAGTGACAGGCTCCAGTGTTATACTGATGGAGTGTAACACTGCGGAGTAGTACTGGTGTAATGACGTACTGTGGAGGAGTATTGATGGAATGACACACTGTGGGGTAGCACGGATGTAATAGCACATTCTGTTGGAGTGACACAGTAATACTGATGGACTGGCACGCTCTGCGGTAGTACTGTTGCGATGAAAAATTGTGGTGAAATAGTGATGGAATTACACACTATGGAGTCGCTGCGATGGGTTAGCACACTGTGGGGTATTGCGGATGGAATGGCAGATTTGAGGTAGTCCTGATGTTGTGAAACACTTTGGGGAGTACTGATGGAAGAACATATTGCGGGGAGCATTGATGGAGTGACACGTTCTAGGTTTGCACTGGAGTGACATGATGTTGGGCAGTGCTGATGGAGTGCAACACCATGGAGTTGTATTAATGCAGTGAGACACTGCGCGGTTTCACCGACGGAGTGACACACTCAGCGGTAGTACTATTGTGATGACAAACTGTGGTGTAGTACTAATGCAGTGACAAACTGAGCGGCAATACTGATGGAGTGACACAATTTGTGGCAGCACTTATGGGGTGACACACTGGGATAGTCCTGATTGAATGATAAACATCGGGTAGTACTAATGGAGTGAGACATTGTGGGGAAATACTAATAGAGTGAAACTGTGGGGAATTACTGTTGGAGTGACAAAGTGAGGTAGGGCTGATGGAGTGACACACTGTGGGGAATACTAATGGAGTGACACTGCGAGGAAGTAGTGATGGGTTGACACTGTGGGGTAGTACTGATGGAGTGACACGCTGCGTGGTATACTGATGGAGTGATAATCACTGGATTGTACTGATGGAGTGACACACGTTGGCGTAGTACTGATGCGATGATAACCCCAGTGTTATTCCTGATGGTGCGATGCTCTATGGGGAGGCACTGATGGAGTGGCACAATGCAGGGTATTACAGATGGAGTAACAAACTAAATTTTATTACTGATGCAGTGGTACACTGTGGGTAGTGCTGTTGGAGTGACACACTTTGAGGTAGTACTGATGGAATGGCGCACTATGTGGCAGTTCTGACGCAATAGCATATTGTGGAATAGTACTGATTGAGTGACACCCTGCGGTGTAGCACTGTTGGATAGACATATACCAGAGTAATACTGGTGGATTGAAGCACTGTGTGGTAGTACTGATGGAAGGACTCATTGTGTAGTACTGATGGAGTGACACACCGTTGGATAGTACTGATAGAGTGACACCCTGTGTGGTAGTACTAATGGAATAATACACAAGGTGCTACTGATGTTGAAAAACACTGTGGGTTTGTATTGATGGAATGGTATACAGTGCGGTAGTACCAATGAAGTGACACGCTCCGGGATTGTACTGATGGAGTGACATAGTGTATTCTAGTAATGATCGTCTAACACACTGTATGCTTGTATTGATGGAGTGATGTCCAGTGGGGTAGTATTGATGGAGTGACACAATGTGGGCAGTACATATGGAGCAATACACTTTGGGGTAGTACTACTGAAGTGACAAACTGTGGGCAGGGACTAATGGAGTGGAACATTTTGGTGTATTACTGATAGAGTGACACAGTGTGCGGTAGTACTGATGGAGGAAGAAACGATATGATCGTACTGATGTCGTGGCACACTGTCGGATAGTATTAATGGTGTGAAACTAAATGGGGCAGGACTGATGTAATGACACATTAGAGTGTAGTTCTGATGGAGTGACACTTTGAGGGGGAGAACTGATCGAATGACGCAGTGTGGGATAGTACTGATGGAATGACTATCCATTTGCTAGTACTGATGCAATGGCATGCTACGGGATAGCACCGAATATTTCAGCTCCAGGATCCCGCATTAAGAGAGAGAGAGAGAGATACAAATTAGTCCAGTTTGCAGAAAAAAAGCGAAATAATGTGTACAACAAAGGGAATATTTAGTTTAGTTTAGAGATACAACGCGGAAACATGCACTTCGGCCCACAGAGTCCGCACCGACCAACGATCCCCACACATTAACACACACTAAGGTCAATTTGCACTTACACCAAGCCAATTAACCTGCAAACTTGTATGTCTTTGGAATGTACAATACAATACAATGCAACATATATCTCTATTGTCATTGTACAGGAGTACAACAAGATTGGGAATGATGCAATGAATTAGTTTGCTAAATTTATACAACCTAGTGAAACAAAATTTGAAACAGTTTTAAAACAGTATAAAGTTCAAGTAGGTCTGTGCCGGTTCACTGTGCGATGTGACCATCCGGCTCAGCAGGACCGGTTCATAGCAGCTATTGCCCTCGGGATGACGCTGTTCCTGAGTCTGGAGGTGCGGGCGTAGAAGGCCTTGTATCGTCTGCCCGATGGTAGAATTTCAAACAGACTATTGCAGGGGTGTGAGGAGTCTTTGTGAATGCTATCCGACAGTGTGCCACGACATCAGTACTACCATATCGTTTGTTCCTCCATCAGTACTACGTTGTGGTGCAGTAATGATGGAGTAACCGACGATGTGGTAGTACTGATGGAGTGACACGCTGTTCGATAATACTTATGGATTAGCATCCTTTGGGGTAGTAGTGAAGGACTGGCATATTTTGGGGTAGTACTGATATAGTGATACATTCGATGGTATTATTGAAGGGGTGTAAAACTGGGTAGATCTGATGAAATTACATACTTAAGGTGGTACTGACAGTTAAACACCGTCAGGAAGAAATGATGGAATGACATACTGTGTCATACACGCTCTTGGGTTCTACTGATGGAGTAACATGTAGTACTGATGGAGTGACAGACTGTGAAGTAGTATTGATGAGTGACCTAACGTTGGGTATTATTGATGTAATGGCACATTCTGGGGTAGTACTGATGGAGTCACAAACTATGCGGTAGTACTATTGTTATGACATAATGTGGGATGGAATTGGTAGTGACACCCTGCGGTAGCCCTGATGGAGTGACGCACTGTAGGGTAGTACTGGTGTAACGGTATACTGTGGGATAGTACTGATGGAGTGACGCACTGTGGGGTAGTACTGGTGTAACGGTATACTGTGGGATAGTACTGATGGAGTGATATCGGCGAGACCAAGCGCAAGCTCGACGATCGTTTCGCTGAACAGCTCCACACAGTCCTACCTGATTCCCGGTTGCTCAGCACTTTAACTCACCCCCGCTTCCCCATTCCCAATCTGAACTTTCTGTCCTGGGCATCCGCCATTGTCAGAGTGAGGCCCAGCGCAAATTGGAGGAACAGCACCTCATATTTCGCTTGCGCAGCTAACATACCAGCGATGTGAACATTGACTTATCTAACTTCAGTTAGCCCTTGCTTCCCCTCTCTCTCCACCCCTCCTCCTTCCCAGTTCTCCCACCAGTCTCACTGTCTCCAACAAAATTCTATCTCTTTCCCGCCGACTTCTCTGACATCAGTCTAAAGAAGGGTCTCGACCCGAAACGTCACCCATTCTTTCTCTCCAGAGATGCTGCCTGTCTCGTTGAGTTACACCAGCATTTTGTGTCTACCTTCGATTTAAACCAGCATCTGCATTTCTTTCCTACACGAAGTACAAGGCACGGCAGGACACTCGGCTAATAATAGCTGTGCCGAACATGAGACGACCAACCTTACCTGCCTGCTCACAATGCATATCCCTTCATTACCTGAAAATCTGAACTTGTCTTAAATATCACTATTGTATCTGCCTCCAACACCAGTGGAGTCGGTGGGAAGATTTTAGGACCCGTTATACATGATGATGTGACAGAGTACATATAAATGCTCGATGAAATAGGCATATGTTGGCATGGTTTGTGAAGGGAAGGTCGTGTTTGATAAATTTGCTGGGATTATTTGAAGAAGTAAATAGCAAGGCAGCCAAAGGAGAGACAGTAGATGTTGTTTACTTTGATTTTCAGAAAGCCTTTGATAAGGTGTCGCACGATGGCTGCTTAGGAAGATGAGAGCCCACGGTGTCAAAGGGCAAACACCAGCATGGATAACTGGTTGGCTGGATGGCAGAAGACAAAGAGTGGCAATAAAGGGGGATTTTTTTTCTCGTTGGCTAACAGTAACTAGTGGAGATCTTCAAGGATCGGTATTTGTCCGCTACTCCACGTTTTATATTATGATTTGGACGAGGGGATTGAAGGCTTTGTGGCCAAGTTTGCGGATGTTACGAAAAGAGGTGGAAGGGCATGTAGTTTAGAGAAAGCATGGACTCCGCAGAAGGACTTGGACATGTTGGGGGAATGGGTAGAGAAGTGGCAGATGGAATATAGTGTAGCAAAGTGCGGAGTACTACATTTTGGTAGTAGGAATAATGGCGTACACTATTGTCTAAGTGGGGAAATAATCCATCAATCGGAAGTGCAAAGGGACTTGGGAGTGCTGGTTAAGGATTTCCAATTTTTTTATCTGCAAGTTGAATCGGTGAGAATGATCAGCCATGATCACATGTAATGGTGGTGCTGGCTCGAAGGGCCGAATGGCCTACTCTTGCACCTATTGTCTATTGTCTACTGTCTAATGGAAGCAAACTCATTGCTTGCATTTATTTCAAGAGGACTTGCATACAGAAACACAGATGTAATGTTGAGGCTATACAAGGCGCTGGGAAGGCCGCATTTGGAATATTGTGAGCAATTCTGGGCACCATATCAGAGGAAAGGTGTGCTGGCTCTGGAGAGGTTCCAGAGGAGGTTTACAAGAATGATCCCAGCAATAAGTTAACTTATGGCGAGCGTTTGTCGGCTCCCGGCTTGCACTCGGAGTTTAGAAGTATGAGGGTGGACCTCATTGAAACATACAGATATGTGAATGGTTTAGATACAGTGGATGTGTAAAGTATGTTTCCACTTGTGGGAGCGTCTCGGACAAGAGATCATTTCCTCAGAATTAATCTACGTTCTCTTTTGAAGATGATCAGAAATTTATTTAGTCAGAAGGTGATGAATTTGTGGAGTTATTTGCCACAACAGGCTGTGTAGGACACGTCAGTGGATATTTAAAGACGTAGACAGAAAGATTCTTGATTAATACAGGTATCAGAAGTTATGGGGAGAAGGCAGGAGAATGGGGTTTGGAGGGAAAAAGATTGGCGGATAAGACGATTGGCCGAATGGTCTAATTCTACTCCTATTCCTTATCACCCAATGCCCACCTGCGGTATTGCGTTCGATGCACACACTGCCCCTTGCTTTCCCTGCACACCTCGTTTAAACTTCACCCCTTTCACGATAAAGGGGTGGCCTTCAATACTTGATATTTCCATCTTGAGAGGAATGTTCTGACTGTTTACTATATCTTTGCCTCTCATAATTTGCTATCGATCTATCAGGTTACTGCCCGAACTCCGATGAATCAGTCCGAGGTCTGGTTGTTGATACGCTCCAGGCGATGTTCTTCTAAATGTCTTGAACACGATATCAGAAGCGCCCATATCCTTCGTGGACGAGAGCGAACATAACTGTACACAATGCTGCAAAAGCGGCCGAAGTAAAGTTCTCTAAAGTTGAATATTGACATCTGACTCATATTCAATGACTCGGTCAAATATAGCAGGCATTCTACGTGGCTTATTTATAACTCTAAACGTACTACCACGATTTGCGTGTTTTGCATTGGGAACTCAAGGTTCATCATAAGCAATGCTGATGCTGCGATGCACTTATATTGTACAGACAGTGAGGGCTGTTGTGCCTCGATGTTGCAGTGTACTGCTGATGTTCATCCACGGGAGGGCGCTGTGACAGTATATTCCCACTGTACATGCACTGAGGTGCGCTGTGTGTGGATGTTGCCGTGTGCTGCTGATGTTCATCCAGGGGAGAGCGATGTGACAGTCTATTGCTACTGTACATACACTGGGGTGCGCTGTGTGAGGATGCAGCAGTGCACTGTTAAAAAATAATGCTAAGTACAAAAGTCAGAGCAGCAGAGTTAGTGCACCAAGGCCCATCGAGTCCACTCCTGCATTCTATCATGGCTCACCTATCATTCCCACTCAACAAGATCTCCCTCTCTCACGAGGCCCACAGAGGATTAGAGAGTGACAGCGCACCCCTCAAATAGCTGCCTAGATAGAGAGCTACCTATTTACTATCAATATCCCCAGCTATCTCGCTGATAGCTGATATACAGATATCCAGCTTTCTAGCTGTCTAGCATTGCATGTAGATAGCTATCTAGGTAGTTCGCTATCTTGCTATCGAGATAGCTCACACGCTCTCTGGCAGTCTATCCTGCTGGCTAGCAATCCAGTTCCCGAGATAGCTTGATTGATAGGTAAAGAGCTAACTATTTTGGTAGCAACATAGCTAGGTCACTAACTTGCCTGAGGGCTAGAGAGATAGATAACTAGATAACTAGATTGTTAGCCAGCAGCGTTGGCGGCCAGATAGCGGGTTAGCTTGATGGAGCTTTGCTAGATGGCTAGTGAGCTAGGCATCTAGCCAGCTATACCAGTAGATAGCTCACGAGCCAGATCGCAAGAGAGATTTATAGCCATTAATGAGCTATCTAGCTAGATCGAAATGGGTCTCTCTCGTTCTCCCTTTCACCCCCCCCCCACGAGAGCGAGCGAGCGAGAGACCGCACTCCACAAAGAGCTGCCTACGCAACTAGCTAACTATTTTTGCTATGCAGAGATCCAGCTATCACACCATCCATCTGTCTAGCGTTCAAGCTATCTAGCAATGCAGGTATTTGGCTATCTAGAAAGCTAACACGCTATCTGGCTGTCTTTCCCGCTGGTAATCAATCAGGAGCACAGGGGCCTAAGAGGTGACCTCTACAGGCGAAATGGGTATGAGGGGAATAAATTGAGTGAATGCACAGTCTGGCAGCTTGTTCCATACATCCACCATCCTTTGCGTGAAAAAGTTACCCACCAGGTTCCTACTAATCTTTTCCACATTCACCTTGAACCTATAAAGGTAGCGCAGCGGTAGAGTTGCTGCTTTACAGCGAATGCAGCGCCGGAGACTCAGGTTCGATCCTGACTACGGGTGCTGTACTGTAAGGAGTTTGTACGTTCTCCCCGTGACCTGCGGGGGTTTTCTCCGAGATCTTCGGTTTCCTCCCACACTCCAAAGACGTACAGGTATGTAGGTTAATTGGCTGGGTAAATGTAAAAATTGTCCCTAGTGAGTGTAGGATAGTGTTAATGTACGGGGATCGCTGGGCGGCACGGACTTGGAGGGCCGAAAAGGCCTGTTTCCGGCTGTATATATATGATATGATATGATAAGATAAATGATGCAGGAAGGTGTTCTGGAGTAAAATGGATCCCATAGGCAATTATTATTCACTGTGAGGTCGTCTTTGCATCGGGGATGGAATTTCCATTCCTGACCCGTTGCCCTGCAAACGGAAGTGCATATTCCTGATCCCTTTATTGCAGATTCCCACCCCAGACGAGGACAGATCCAAACATGAACAGATAACATTTAACACCAAGTGACGCCACTCTGTTCACCACCCGCTCTCTGTCTATTCCATTCAGTGGAACCTCTCTCTTCACTCCCCATCTGTTTCGTCATGAGCTTCATCCAGTCCTCCCGTACAGGCAGACGGAACATCTTCACTCTGATCCCCAGCCACGCACTACGCTACACAGGAACATTCACATGTTGCCATTGATCGGCCCCATCATTTACTTTCCAACTTTCTAATCATTGATGCCTTCTGCTCCGTCTCATGGCCCCGAATCTAAAACTTACGTCAGCTGCATCTACGGATGCTGCATGACCCGCTGAGTTATGTCTCTTTATTCAAGATTCCAGCATCTGTATTCTCCTTTGAAATTAAAGATTTATATTGTTTGATGACGGAGATTTGTTTCGTCGTCCATTAGCTGCTGATTATTGAGATTTGCCACAGTCTTTGTATGCAGCCCGGTCTTCGATTGAGTTGATTTCCTGATAATGCGCCTTCATATTACGACTCAATGTTCCCCAACGCTTATCCAATCGGACCGATTACTGTGCCTTCGCTCTGTGAAACTGCAAATAGCTTAATAAGAGTTCCACTTCATCGACTGAGTGCAGACCTAATGGAGACCCCCGGTCTCCTCAGACCACTGCTGTGTTGCTCTTTTCGTTGGTGCTTCGTTATTAAATCTTTCTGATTGCCAGCAGGAGCACCACCAATAGATGATCGGATGACAAACGAGAGCGACAAATGGAACGGCAGGCATACTTACTGGTCGTGTAGGCCAGAGTGCTTAAGCCCTGCCGAAAGGGGATGGGCTGGGGGAGAGAGATGTTGATTCTAGTTACCTGTGCATTCCTGAGGCTAGATTGGTTGAGTTAATCGCAAATGATGAACAGTACCATAGGGTTTGGTTCTTAAAGAGAGTTCATGACCGAGTATAATTCATCCTCTGCCACCTTGGTGTTGACTTTGTGTGGTATGTGGACACGATGGTTGCGGTGAATTGCCCCGGTCGATTAAATGGGCGGCACATAGTGAACGGGTATTAGAGACATAGAAACATAGATCAATAGGTGCAGGAGGTGGCCATTTGGCCCTTCGGATCCAGCATCGCCATTCATTGTGATCATGGCTGATCATCCACAATCTGTAAGCCGTGCCTGCCTTCTCCCCGTATCCCTTGATTACGCTAGCCCCAAGAGCTCTGTCCAACTCACTTTTAAATTCGTCCAGTGAATTGGCCTCCACTGTCTTCTGTGGCAGAGAATTCCACGAAGTCACAACTATCTGGGTGATTATTTTTTTTGCACCTCCATTTTAAATGGCCTCCCCTTTATTCTTAGACAGTGGCCCCTGGTTCTTTCCGTTTCCCGAATCTGTTGAGATAATAATTTCCCTATTTGTTTTCGCTGCCAAAGTGGATAACCCCACATTTATCTACGTCATACTGCATCTGCCTTGCATCTGCCCACTAACTCAACCTGTCGAAGTCACCCTGGATAAACAGTGACATTATCAGTGTGGTCAGTGATGGGTCTGGATAAGCAGTGACATTATTATTGTGGCCATTAATGGGTCTGAATAAGCAGTGACATTATCAGTGTGGTCAGTGATGGGTCTGGATAAGCAGTGACATTATCAGTGTGGTCAGTGATGGGTCTGGATAAGCAGTGACATTATCAGTGTGGTCAGTGATGGGTCTGGATATGCAGTGACATTATCAGTGTGGTCAGTGATGGGTCAGGATAAGCAGTGACTTTATCAGTGTGGTCAGTGATGGGTCTGGATAAGCAGTGACATTATCAGTGTGGTCAGTGATGGGTCTGGATAAGCAGTGACATTATCAGTGTGGTCAGTGATGGGTCTGGATAAGCAGTGACATTATCAGTGTGGTCAGTGATGGGTCTGGATAAGCAGTGACATTATCAGTGTGGTCAGTGATGGGTCTAGATGAGGCGTGATCCTCATCTCATTAAATCTGACTGCGATGTTTTACCTTTGACATGATGTGAAATAAGGAATCCTTTATTTTTATTTCAAATGTTGGACTCTAAAGGGTTAACGAAGGTTCAGTATCCATAATTAATCTCATCAGCAAAGAGCATTAACTCCATCTTGCTGCTCTATCCACGCTGGTAAACACGGCAGCTGAAGATGCATTCATTTGTTATTTTCTTCTTAATTAACACAGGTTAGAAATGCTAATTAACTCTCTCCGGCATACACTTGAAATAATAACACATAATGCTGAAAATTAAAATGCAGCTTCAGACCTGATAAAGGAAAAGTTGAATTGATATTCTGTGCCATTCGCCCAGTGGGGAATATTATTTCCAGCCGGTGAACACTAGCTGTGGCTCTGTTCAATCTGCAGTTTATTTTGTAGTGAAATACTTCAGACCAGGTGACAGGTAGATGTGAATTCAAACCCACAGACCAGACAGCAAGGTCGGTCTGAGAGTAAATGACCAACTCATCCGTCTGGGCTGTCCACACAGCGGCACAGAGAAAGCTGCCACACACGCAGACTTCATTTATGGGCTTATTTATCAAGCAATTCAAGAGAGTACATCTCCCATCATGCAGTGCAAACCAGCCACTAGTAGAAACTGAAATAAACACTTCAATGATCAGGGACTGTTATTAAAAATGATCAATGTATATGACAGGCAATTATAATGTTTTCTGCTTAATCTGCATCTTTGAGAAGAGTGGACATCTATTGATGTTTAATTCCCCTGATTTCAAGGCTCGAGTTCAGTGGGAATAAAATATCCAAGGGCCATTTAAAAGCAGTTTGTTTGTTAGTGCTGTACCTGGCGCAAATATTCAGACAAAGGTTGCCGTGTTTCATGGGGAGGGATGGTGCATTTTAGTTCATCTGAACTATTCCCATTTACCGGCATATGAATCATCTCCCTCTAAACCATTCCCCTCATGTACCTGTCCAAATGACATTGTGTTGATATTACTATATTACCTATGATACCCTGCCCCTCCATGAGATCACTGCACTGCCTACTGCGCTCCATGGAATAAAATCCTGGCGTGCCCAGCCTTTCCCTGTAGCTCCGACCCTGGCAACGTTTTCAAAAATATAGAAATTCAATGTGATCATGGCTGATCATTCTCAATCAGTACCCCGTCCCTGCCTTCTCCCCATACTCCCTGACTCCGCTATCCTTAAGAGCTCTATCTAGCTCTCTCTTGAATGCATTCAGAGAATTGGCCTCCACTGCTTTCTGAGGCAGAGAATTCCATAGATTCACAACTCTCTGACTGAAAAAGTTTTTCCTCATCTCAGTTCTAAATGGCCTACCCCTTATTTTTAAAATGTGGCCCCTTGTTCTGGACTCCCCCAACATTGGGAACATGTTTCCTGTCTCTAACGTGACCAACCCCTTAATAATCTTATACGTTTCGATAAGATCTCCTCTCATGCTTCTAAATTCCAGTGTATACAAGCCTAGTTGCTCCAGTCTTTCAACATATGACAGTCCCGCCATTACGGGAATTAACCTAGTAAACCTACACTGCACGCCCTCATTGGCAAGAATATCCTTCCTCAAATTTGGAGACCAAAACTGCACACAGTACTCCAGGTGCGGTCTCACTAGGACCCTGTACAACTGCAGAACGACCTCTTTGCCCCTATACTCAACTCCTCTTGTTATGAAGGCCAACATTCCATTGGCTTTCTTCGCTGTCTGCTGTACCTGCATGCTTCCTTTCAATGACTGATGCACTAGGACACCCAGATCTCGTTGTACGTCCCCTGTTCCTAACTTGACACCAACCAGAATAGATCCTGGTGGATTTGTTCCGCACTGTCTCTGGCAATAGGATATCATTTCCATGATATGGTGACCAGAACTACACAAAAGGGCCTCGTAGATATTTGAAGTACAACTGAGAAGGCCGCTGCACGTGGAGGAGCAGTTATGTCTTGATTTTTCTTTATTTTCATGTTCAGCTGCAGTGCAGGTTTGTTCAGGATCAGACGCAGATTGGAAGTGAAACCTTCAGTGAATTCAGGGGTGTCAATCCCGATGAGCTGGAACCGAGAACAAAAGATGCATTAACTGTAGAGTAGAGGGATCTAGCATGACAGGTACACAGTGCGTTGATGGTAGCGTCACAGGTAAACAGTGTGGTCAAAAAGGGTTTTGGCACATTGGCCTTCATCAGCGAGAGCATTGAGTTTTGAAGTTGGGAGGTCATGTTGCAGTTGTATAAGACGTTGGTGAGGCCGTATTTAGATTATTCTGTTCAGAGTTGGGCACCATAGTATCGGTAAAATGGTGTCAATCTGGAAAGCGTGCAGAGCAGATTTAGGAGGATGTTGCCAGGACTGCAGGGCCTGATCTACAGACACAGATTCAGCAGGCTGGTACTTTATTCCTTGGTGCACAGGATTATCTGGGATGATCTTTTAGAGGTGAACAAAATAATGAAAGGGATACACCTGGCAGACGCACAGACTAGGGGAAGCAAGAACCAGGGAACAGAGGTTTCAGAAGGGGGGGGGGTTTAATCGGAACCTGAGGGGTAATTTTTCACACAAAGTGTGGTGAGTGTATGGAACGAGTTGCCAGAGGAGGTTTTTCAGGCCGGTACTCATTATCATAGAGTGATATGTTGTGGAAACAGGTCCTTCGGCCCAACTTGCCCACACCGTCCAACATGTCCCTGCTCCCACCTGCCTGCGTTTCATCCATATCCCTCCAAACCAGTCTTACTCATGTACCTGTCTAACTATTTCTTAAATGTTGGGATTGTCCCTGCCTCAACTACCTCCTCTGGCAGCTTGTTCCATACATCCATCACCCTTTGTGTGAAAAAGTTACCCCGCCGATTCCAATTAAATCTTTTCTTAATCACCTTAAACTTATGTCCTCTGGAGCTCGATTTTCCCGCTCAGGGCAAGAGACTCTGTGCATCTACCCGATCAATTCCTCTCATGACCAAATACACCTAAATAAGATCACCCCTCTTCCTCTTGCGCTCCAAGGAACGGAGTCCCATCCTACTCAACCTCTTCCTACAGGTCAGACACAGGCGTCATCCTCGTAAAATGTACCTGTAAAGTTTCCAGTTTGGCAGCATCTTTCCTATAGCACAGTACCCAGAACAGAACATAATATCCCAAATGCGGTCTCACGAAGGTCTTATATTACTGCAACATGACCTCCCAACATCCATACTCAATACTCTGGCTGATAAAGACCAATGTGCCAAAAGCCTTTTTGACCACCAGATCTACCTGTGACTCCGCCTTCAAGGAACTGTGCACCTGCACTCCTAGATCCCTCTGCCCTACAACACTACCCAGAGCCCTACCATTCACTGTGTCGGTCCTGCCCTTGATAGATTTCTCAAAATGCAATACCTCACTTTGCAATACTATAATTTGATTGGACTATAGGAGTAAAGAGGACCTTTTGCATTTGTATAGGTCAGTGGTGAGACTACATCTGGAATATTGTGTGCAGTTTTGGTCTCCTAATTTGAGGACGAACATCCTTGCGATTGAGGCAGGGCAGAGTAGTTTTACTAGATCAATCCCTGGGATGGCCGGACCGTCACATGAGTAAAGATAGGAAAGACTGGACTTCTATTCACTGGAATTGAGAAGTATGAGAGGGGATCTTATAGAAACGTATAAAATAATAAAAGGTCTGGACAAGCTAGATGCAGGAAAGATGCTCCCGATGTTGGGGGAGTCCAGCACCAGGGACGACAGTCTAGGAATAAAGGGGGGGGGGGCATTTAAAGCTGAGGTGAGAAAAACCTCTTCACCCAGAGCGTTGTGAATTTGTGGAATTCTCTGCTACAGAAGGCAGTGGAGGCCAATACACTGGATGAATTTAAAAGGGAGTTAGATAGAGCTCTAGGGGCTAGCGGAATCAAGCAATTTGTGAAGAAGGCAGGCACGGGTAACTGAATGTGGATGATCAGCCATGATCACAATGAATGGCTCTGCTGGCTCGAAGGGCCAAATGGCCTCCTTCTGCACCTATTTTCTATGTTTCTATGTTTCTCACATTTATCTGCATTAAATTGCATCAACCATTCCTCGGTACACTTGGCTAATCGGTCAAGATCCTATTGCACTTCATTACAACCATCTCCACTGGTTTCTGCAAAACAACCTACTTTTGTATCATCTGCAGACTTGCTATTCTTGCTGCTGTGTATTCTCATCCAAATCTTTGATATGGTCGACAAACAGTAACTGGCCCAGCATCGAACCCTGAGGCACGACACTAATCACTGGGGTCCAGTCCGAGAAGCAACCTTCCACCATAACCATCTGCTTCCTTCCATGAAGCCAATGTGCTATCCATTAAGCTATCTCTCCTTGAATCTCATGCGATCTATCCTTCAAGAGCAGGCTACCACTAGGAACCTTCTCGAATACTATGCTGATGTCCATGTATACAACATCTACAGCTCTGACCTGATCGACCTTTTTGGTCACGTCTTCAAAAAGCTAACTATAAAAGGTACTTTGAGGTACATAGGTACTAAAATTACTCACTATAAAATGTACGAAATAAAGGTGCTAACACAAAAGTACTCTCGCAAACTTTAAGGAACATTTAGACAGGTGCATGGATAAGCCATTGATAGGAAAATGTGCCGATCGCAGGCAGGTGGGACTAGTGTGGAGGAGACATGTTGGCCGGTGTGGGCAGGCTGGGCCGAAGACTCTGTAAGATTCTCTGACTCTATGTCTCTATAACTGGAGGGTGTGTGCACAAATAGTGCAGTAAGATATTCCACACTTGTCCATGGATCTCTGTCCTGGGATCGGAGATCAGATTCACTTAGAAATATAGAAACATCGAAACATAGAAAATAGGTGCAGGAGGAGGCCATTAGGGCCTTCGAGCCAGCACCGCAATTCATTGTGATCATTGCTGATCATCCACTTCAAGACAAATCATGTAAATTATACTTTTTAAAAACATCAACAGTTAGCAGTTCTGTTGAATGGTTAGCCATTGATCGGTAACCTGCATACAGGTCCAATCATCTACAGTGGCTCAGCACGAGGCCAATGTTGTCAATGGTTTCACTGGTGAAAATATATCTGAGCATTGTGCGACGGAACTGGGAACTGGTTGTTAGGTGAGATGTCCTTGGAATGCATGATTCACAGAAACTACATGTGTGTGATTTCAGTGAAGTAGGTAATGGGTCTGGATAAGCAGTGACATTATCAGTGTGGTCAGTGATGGGTTTGGATAAGCAGTGAAATTATCAGTGTGGTCAGTGATGGGTCTGGATAAGCAGTGACATTATCAGTGTGGTCAGTGATGGGTTTGGATAAGCAGTGACATTATCAGTGTGGTCAGTGATGGGTCTGGATAAGCAGTGACATTATCAATGTGGTCAGTGATGGGTCTGGATAAGCAGTGACATTATCAGTGTGGTCACTGATGGGTTTGGATAAGCAGTGACATTATCAGTGTGGTCAGTGATGGGTCATGATAAGTAATGATATTATCAGTGTGGTCAGTGATGGGTTTGGAGAAGCAGTGACATTATCACTGATCTTACGATCTAATAGAAACATAAGTGTAAGAATATAACTGCATATGCTGGCACAAATCGATGGTATTTATTTCAGAAAATGCTGGAGTAACGCAGCAGGTCAGGCAGCATCTCAGGATAGAATGAATGCGTGACGTTTCGGGTCGAGACCCTTCTTCAGACTGATGTCAGGGGGCGGGACAAAGGAAGGATATAGGTGGAGAAAGGAAGATAGAAGGAGAACTGGGAAGGGGTGTGGAAGAGAGGGACAGAGGAACTATCTAAAGTTGGAGAAGTCAATGTTCATACCGCTGGGCTGCAAGCTGCCCAAGCGAAATATGAGGTGCTGTTCCTCCAATTTCCGATGTGCCTCACTATGGCACTGGAGGAGGCCCATGACAGAAAGGTCAGACTGGGAGTGGGAGGGGTAGTTGACGTGCTCAGCCGCCTGGAGATCAGGTTAGTTAAGGCGGACAGAGCTAATAGAAACATAAAATTATTAAGGGATTGGGTAGACTAGATGCAGAAAATGTTCCCGATGTTGGAGGAGTCCAGAACCAGGGGTCACAGTTTAAGAATAAGTCAAGTCAAGTCAAGTCAATTTATTTGTATAGCACATTTAAAAACAACCCACGTTGACCAAAGTGCTGCACATCTGACCAGGAAAAAAAAAGAAACATACAGTGGCAGGCAGCCAAACACAACGGCGCGGCCATCTTGAACAAAATGTTAATTCAATCACCCACAGTCCAACAACAAAAGCATTAAATAAGCATCAAAATTACACCCCCAAAAAACCCCCAAAAACACAGTCCAACAATAAAAGCACTAAACAGGCACCCAAATTACCCAACCCCAAAACCCCCCAAAACACAGTCCAACAATAAAAGCATTAAATAGGCATTCAAATCACACAACCCCAAAACCCCCAAAAACACAGTCCAACAATAAAAGCACTAAACAGGCACCCAAATTACCCAACCCCAAAACCCCCCAAAACACAGTCCAACAATAAAAGCATTAAATAGGCATTCAAATCACACAACCCCAAAACCCCCAAAAACACAGTCCAACAATAAAAGCGCTAAACAGAGATTCAAATTACACAACCCCAAAAACACAGTCCAACAATAAAAGCATCAAACAGGCACTCAAACCACCCAACCCCAAAAACACACAAAAAAAAGAAACATCCATCAAAGAAACATCCATCACAGTGAGTCTCCTCCAGTCCTCTCTCTCCTCACTGTGATGGAAGGCCACAATGTCTTTCCCTTCTCCCGCTGTCCTCGCCCGCAGTCAGGTTGTTGTGGTTGCAGGCCGCACCGGATGGTCCACAGCGGGCCAAGCCCAAGGCGCGTCGCGTCGCAGCCGCTCCCGCAGCCTCCGAAGACGGCCGGCTCCGGTGGTGGTCAGTCCGATCCGCGGGCTCTGCGAACCAGAGCCCTGGAGGCCGCCAGCTCCAGGAGTTGGGCCGATGGTTGGGCCGCAGCAGGAACGGAGACACGGCCCAGAAAACAAAGGTCGGGTCTCCGTTCGGAAGGGACACCTATTTACAATGTTACAGTTTCCCCCCTCCCCCCCCCCCAACATACACACATAGTACACAAACACAAAAACACCACATCACAACTACAATTAAGACCAAAAAAAACCCAACAAAAACACAAAGACAAATGGACCGCAGGTGAGCCGCAGCTGCTAGGGCAGTGCCGCCAATAAGGGTTAGACTATTTAGGACTGATGTGAGGAAAAACATTTTCACGCAGAGTTGTGAATCTGTGGAATTCTCTGCAACGGAAGGCAGTGGAGGCCAATTCACCGGATGTTTTCAAGGCAAAGTTAGATAATGCTCTTCGGGTAACGGGAACAAGGTATATGGGGAGAAAGCGGGCACGGGGTACTGATTTTGGATGATCAGCCATGATTATGTTGAATGATGGTACTGGCTCGAGGGCCGAATGGCCCACTCCTGCACCTATTTTCTATTTCTCTATGTTTCTGTGTCTATGCATCAGGTTGCGATGCTTCCATTTCATCTTAACTCCCGTGTTTTGTATTTCATACGAAAGTGGATAACAAACCTATGTTTTACATTATTGCAGATGTTTGACTATAAAGGGTTAACATATGTTCAGTATCTGTAATTAATCTCATCTGGAATGAGCACTAACTCCATCTTGCTGCTCTATCCACGCTGGTAAACACGGCAGGTGAAGATGCTTTCATTTGTGATTTTCATCTTAATTAACAATAGTTATAAATACTAATTGCCTCTCTCCGGCATATAATTTAAAGAATAACACATAATGCTGAAAATTAAAATGCAGCTTCAGACCTGAGATAGGCAGAGTTGAGCAATTTAGCTGTGCCATTCACCCAGTGGGGAATATTAGTTCCAGCCGTTGAACACAAGGCGAGGTTCAGTTCAATCTGTAGTTTATTTTTTATTGAACTACTTCAGACCAGTTGACAGGTTGATGCTAATTCAAACCCACAGACCTGACAGCAAAGTCGGTCTGAGAGTTAATGACCAACTCACCCGTCTGGGCTGTCCACAGTGGTTTAGAAACATAGAAACATAGACAATACTTGCAGGAGTAGGCCATTTGGCCTTTTGAGCCGGCACCGCCATTCAATATGATCATGGCTGATCATCCCAAATCAGTACCCCGTTCCAGCTTTCTCCCCATGCACCTTTATTTCGTTAGCCCGAAGAGCTATATCTGACTCTCTCTTGAAAACCTCCTGTGAATTGGCCTCCACTGCCTTCTGTGGCAGAGTATTCCACAGATTCACAATTCATCTCAACTGGGGAGGCCGATGACAGATCAGTTTTTCCTTATCTCAGTAACAATTGAGCTACCCCTTATTCGTAAACTGTGATCCCTGTTCTGGACTCTTCCAACATCGGGAACATTTTTCCTGCATCTAACCTGTCCAATCCCTTAAGAATTGTATATGTGTAAGAAGGAACTGCAGATGCTAGTTTAAACCGAAGACAGACACAAAAAGCCGGAGTAACTCAGCGGGACAGGCAGTATCTCTGGGGAGAAGGAATGGGTGGAGACCCTTCCACAAAATTGTATATGTTCTACAAGATCCCCTCTCATCCTAAATTCCAGTGAATTTAAGCAAACTCTCACACACACACACTCAGTCTGTATTTCTGTGCCTATTTATTAATTAATACACGAGAACATTTCTCCCTTCCTGCTGTGTATAACTGGCACACATAGAAACTGAAAAAACACTTCAATGATCAGAGACATATTAATATGACCAACGTGTATGACAGGCATTTATATCATGTTGTTGCTTAAACTGCAAGTTTGATAAAATTCGACACCTAATGGCGTTTAATTCCTCGGATTTCCAGGCTGGAGTTTAGTTTGAGGAGAGTGAAGAACATGTTGCACACTTGCGAGGAAAATGATCAATGTGCCTCCGTTGTTGATGACACCACCACCCAATACAGTATCGCCACTGTTGTGCAGTCAGTGATGTGTCTGCTATGTGGCTACAACTGGGGATGCCGATGACAGAGCACATTAGAGATAACAGAACCTCTGATTCCAGTCATGGGAACAGCAGGGAAACAGGGCCTTCAGCCCGACTCGTCCGTGCAGACCGAGATGCCTATCTACGGTAATCTCATTCACCTGTATTTGTCCCATATCCGTCCATTTCCATCCGAAACAAACGGCTGTCCAAATGCTGTTTATTTGCTGTGATGGTATCTGTCCCCACCGCCTCAAAAGAAAATATTGTTCCATCGTTGAAGTCAGAATTCCCTTAAATCTCTCCCCTTTCGATTAAACGTACGTTCTCTAGGTTTAGATTCTCCCAGCCTGGGAAATAACTGTGAACATCTACTCAACCCTGCTGTAGTTTACATCATTTTACAACCCTCAGTAAGGTCGTCCCTCTGCATTATTGCTCCAATGAGATCAATCCCACCTGATCAAATCTGTCCTCAAACTAACGCTGTCCATTCCAGATAACATCCTGGTGAATCTGTTCCGCACTGCCTCTGGCAATAGGACATCATTTGTGTAATATGGTGACCAGAACTACACAAAAGGGCCTCGCAGATATTTGAAGTACGACTGAGGAGGGCGCTGCACTTGGAGGAGCAGTTAAGTCTTGATTATTCTTTATTTGGATGTTCACCTGTAGTGCAAATGTATTCACAATCAGACGCACATGGGAAGTGAAACCATCAGTGAGTTCAGAAGTGTCAGTGCCGATGACCTGGAACCGAGGCAGAAAGAGTGGTCAAAAAGAATTTTGTAACATTGGCCGTGTTCGGTCATAGCATTGTGTATAGATATACGGAGCTTATGTTGCCGTTGTGTAAGAGGTTGGTGAGGCCGCATTTGGAATATTGTGTCCTGTTGTGGGCACCATGATACAGGAAAGATGGTGTCAATCTGGAAAGGTGATAGAGGAGATTTACGAGGATGTTACCAGGAACAGTGGGCCTGATCTGGAGGGACAGGTTCAGCAGGCTGGTACTATATCCCTTGGTGCATATAGGCTAGTACTATATCCCTTGGTGCATATAGGCTAGTACTATATCCCTTGGTGCATATAGGCTAGTACTCTATCCCTTGCTGCAGGAGGATGAGGGATGATCTTCTACAGCTGGACAATATAATGAGAGGAATAGATCTGGTAGATGCACAGAGAAGGGGAATCAAGAACCAGGTGGGCTAAGTTTAAGATGAGGGGGGGGGATTTAATCGGAACCTGAGGGGTATTTTTCACACAAAGGGTGGGGGGTGTGGAACGAACTGCCAGAGGAGGTAGTTCAGCCCTGTACTCATAGAGTCATAGAGTGATATGGTGTGGAATCAGGCACTTCGGCCCAACTCGCCCACACCAGCAAACAGGCCCAATCTACATTAGTTCCACCTGTCTGCATTTGGTCCATATCCCACCAAACCTGTCCTATTCATGTACCCAACCTGTCTAACTGTTTCACAAATATTGGGATAGCCCCTGCCTGAAATACCTCCTCAGGCAGTTTGTTCCATACATGCACCACCCATTGTGTGAAACGGTTACCCCTCAGATTCCTATTTAATAATTTTCCCTTCAACTTAAACGTATGTCCTCTGGACCTCGATTCTCCTACTCAGGGCAGGAGAAGGTGAGCATCTACCCGATCTATTCCTTTCATGATATAAAACACGTCGATGAGATTACCCCTCATCCTCCTGCGCTCCAAGAAGACCAAGCCCAGCCAATTGATTATGTCTTCAAACTAACGCTGTCCATTCCAGATAACATCTTGGTGAATCTGTTCCGCACTGTCTCTGGCAACAGGACATCATATCTATAATATGGTGACCATAACTACACAAAAGGGCCTTGCAGATATTTGAAGTTCAACTGAGGAGAGCACTGGAACTTGGAAGAGCAGTTAAGTCTTGATTTTTCTGTATTTGGGTGATCATTTGTAGTGTAAGTGTGTTCAGAATCAAACGCAGATGGGAAGTGAAACCATCAGTGAGTTCAGAGGTGTCCGTACCAATCAGGACGGGGCAAATGTTGTCAATGGTGGTGAAAATATATTTGAGCAGCATGCGATGGAACTGGGTAGCTGGTTGTTACAGTATGTGAGATGTCCTTGGAATGGATGACACAAAGAACATACCTGTGTGTGACGTCAGTGTGGTCAGTGATGGGTCTGGATAAGCAGTGACATTATCAGTGTGATCAGTGATGGGTCTGGATAAGCAGTGACATTATCAGTGTGATCAGTGATGGGTCTGGATCAGCAGTGACATTATCAGTGTGGTCAGTGATGGGTCTGGATAAGCAGTGACATTATCAGTGTGATCAGTGATGGGTCTGGATCAGCAGTGACATTATCAGTGTGGTCAGTGATGGGTCTGGATAAGCAGTGACATTATCAGTGTGATCAGTGATGGGTCTGGATCAGCAGTGACATTATCACTGTGGTCAGTGATGGGTCTGGATAAGCAGTGACATTATCAGTGTGGTCAGTGATGGGTCTGGATAAGCAGTGACATTATCACTGTGGTCAGTGATGGGTCTGGATAAGCAGTGACATTATCAGTGTGGTCAGTGATAGGTCTGGATAAGCAGTGACATTATCAGTAATTAATTTCATCTCCAATGAGCTCTCACTGCATCTTGCTGTTCTATCCGCGTTGGCAGGTGCAGACATATTTATTTGTTATTTTCTTTTTAATAGGCAGTGGTTAAAATGAGTAAATAACTTTCTCCGGCATACAAGTGATAGAGTAACACATAATGCGTCTCCCCCAACACTCCTCACTCTCTCTGCCTCTCTCCCTCCCCCTCCGCCATTCACTCTCCCAACATACTAATCCCCCCTCTTGCTCACCAATTTTCCGACCCTCTGACTTCCCACCTCCTCCCCTCTCTCCACACTCCTCCCCACTATCTCCCCACACTCCTCTCTGTCCTGCCACACTCCTCTAATCTCTCTCCCCACACTGCTCCCCCTCTCTCTCCGCACCTCCTCTCTCCCCACTTTCCTCTCACTCTCCATCCCCACACTCCGTCTTTCTCCCCACACACTCACTACTCATCCCCCTCTGTCTCCCCACACTCCCCCCCTCTCTCTCTCCCCACATTCCTCCCCATCTCTCTCCCCACGCACAACCCCCTCTCTGCCCACACTCCACCCCCTCTCTCTCCCCACACCCGCTCTATCTCTCTCAATACTCCACCACCCTCCCGTCACTCCTATCCCTCTCTCTCCCCTCCTCTCTTTCCCCATCCTTCCACTCTTTCCATACCATCCTTCCTCCCTCTCTCTCACACTCCTCCCTCCCGTCCCCTAAAACAACCCCTTTCCCCACACTCCTCCCCGTCATTTAACCCACACTCCCCCTCTCTCCCACCAATCCCCCTCGCTCACCACATTCATCCTACCTTCTCTCTCTTCCCACAGTATTCAATTCCTCTCCCCACACCCCCTCTCTTCCCATCCTCCATTCCCACACCCCTCCTCCTTTCTCTCCACTCCTCCCCTTTCTCCCCCCCACACACCTTCCTCTCTCCCCACTCACCTCCCTTACTCTCCACACTCATTCCCTCTTCCTCTCCCCAATCCTCACTCTCTCTCTCTCTCTCCGGATAAGCAGTGACATTATCAGTGTGGTCAGTGATGGGTCTGGATAAGCAGTGACATTATCAGTGTGGTCAGTGATGGGTCTGGATAAGCAGTGACATTATCAGTGTGGTCAGTGATGGGTCTGGATAAGCAGTGACATTATCAGTGTGGTCAGTGATGGGTCTGGATAAGCAGTGACATTATCAGTGTGGTCAGTGATGTGTCTGGATAAGCAGTGACATGATCACATTAAATCTGACGCCGATGTTTTACATTTGATACGATGTAAAATAAAGGATCCTTTCTTTTTTTCAATCAGATTTTATTGATTTTCCACAGAGATTTATACAAAACAGTACATCATCGACATAAATAAAATAAAATAAGAAAAACATCAAAAATGAATAAGTAAAGAAAGGTGATAGATAAATAAATAAATAAATAAATGCATATGCATAAGACAGTGTGGTACACTTACTAAATAAAATATTAAAAAGTAACAATGATTGGTTATCTAGAGATATTTCAATATTCGCACAAACATACCATCTAGTTCTATATAACACAATCTTCCAATATCTAGCTCGGCATTTATCTCGTTGGTGTCATGGCTCAAATAAACGATCCATTTTTCCCAGATCCTCTCAAAGAATCCCTTCTTTTTAATTCAAATGTTCGACTCTAAAGGGTCAACTCAAGTTCAATATCCATAATAAATCTAAACTTTAATGAGAACTAACTCCATTTTGCTGCTCGATCCACGCTGGTAAACACGGCAGCTGAAGATGCATTAACTTGTTATTTTCTTCTTAATTAACACAGGTTAGAAATGGTAATGAATTCTCTCCGGCATACATTTGAAAGAATAATACACAACGCTGAAAATTAAAATGTATCTTCAGATCTGAGAAAGGGGGAGTTGAGTAACTGTGCTCTTCCCTTCGCCCAGTGGGAATATTAATTCCAGGCGGTGAACACTACCTGTGGCTCTGTTCAATCCGCAGTTTATTTTGTAGTGAACTACTTCAGACCAGTCGACAGGTAGATGTGAATTCAAACCCACAGGCCAGACAACAAGGTAGGTCTGAGAGTAAATGACCAACTCATCCATCTGGGCTGTCTACACAGCGGTACAGAGAAAGCTGCCACACACGCAGACTTTATTTGTGTGCTTATTTATCAAGTAGTTCAAGCGAGAAAATCTCCCGTCGTGCAGTGCAAACCTGGCACTCGTAGACACTGAAATAAACACTTCAATGATCAAGGACTATTATAAAAATGACCAATGTATATGACAGGCAATTATGTTATGTTTTTTGCATCTTTGAGCAATGTGGACACCTGCTGATGTTTAATTCCTCTGATTTCAAGGCTACAGTTTAGCGGTAACCTAATATCCAAGAACATAAATGTGTATAGTAAAAGCTTATTTAGGTATGTCAAGAGTAAAAAAAATGGTAAGATAAATGTGGGTCCCTTGAAGGCAGAAGCAGGCGAATTTATTAAGGAAACAAGGAAATGGCAGACGAGCTGACCAGGTACATTGGATCTGTCTTTACTAAGGAAGACACAATCAATCTCCCAGATGTACTAGTGGACGGAGGTCTTAGGGTGACGGACGAACTGAAGGAAATTCACATTAGGCAGCAAATGGTGTTGGGTAGACTGACGGGACTGAAGGCTGATAAATCCCTAGGGCCTGATGGTCTACATCACAGGGTACTTAAGGAAGTGGCTCTAGAAATTGTGGACGAATTGGTGATCATTTTCCAATGTTCTATAGATTCAGGAGCAGTTCCCGTGGATTGGACGGTAGCTAATGTATTCCACTTCTTAAGAAAGGAGGGAGACAGAAAATGGGAAACATAGAAATTAGGTGCAGGAGTAGGCCATTCGGCCCTTCGAGCCTGCACCGCCATTCAATATGATTATGGGCTGATCATCCAGCTCAGTAACCTCTACCTGCCTTCTCTCCATACCCCCTGATCCCTTTAGCCAAAAGGGCCACTTCTAACTCCCTCTTAAATATAGCCAATGAACTGGCCTCAACTACCTTCTGTTTATAGAGAATTCCACAGACTCACCACTCTCTGTGTGAAGAAATGTTTTCTCATCTCGGTCCTAAAAGACTTCCCCCTTATCCTTAAGCTGTGACCCCTGGTTCTGAACTTCCCTAACATCGGGAACAATCTTCCCGCATCTAGCCTGTCAACCCCTTAAGAATGTTATGTTTCTATAAGATCCCCCCTCAGTCTTCTAAATTCCAGCGAGTATAAGCCTAGTCGATCCATTCTTTCTTC
>NW_027602685.1:0-30147 GCF_053455715.1 Rhinoraja longicauda | reverse complement strand
GAAGGGGAGGGCGGAAAGGGGGGGAGGGGGGAAAGGGGGGAGGGGGGAGGGAGAGAGGGGGAGGGTGGAAAGAGCATCCCTCTCCCCATCAGAACTGCCCCCTCCATCGACTCCTTTAAGTCCAGGCTCAAAACCTATTTCTACTCCCTAGCGTTTGAGGCTCATTGAGGAGGCGCTGTGAACTGTTTGCGTGCCACTGTATGTTTCATTTTTTCCCTTAGTACCTAATCAGATGTACAGCACTTTGGTCAACGTGGGTTGTTTTTAAATGTGCTATACAAATAAAATGGACTTGACTTGACAGCTCTTCGCAACAATGTAGCACAGGGGCATTGTGACGTCACACGCTGAATACCGCTGGGGGGGGGGGGGGAAGGGGGGTCAGCTCGAGTCCATCTCACAGGGGCATTGTGACATCACAATCCGCACCGCAGCGCCCCCCTTCTGTCAAAACTTCGATAAATCAGGGGGGGCAGCACTTTTAAACCTCTGTAACTTAAAAAATATGCGTCCGAATTAAATAAAAATATCATTTTCCAGCAGCGAACCGCATGCTGATTAAGGCGGTACAAAAATCGTGGCGCTACGGTTCACCATTTTGCCGGAATTGCCGTATTCAGCCGACATCAGTGTTATATATATATATAACACAAGATCTGAGTTTTAGTAGTATATAGATAGATAGACTAGACCAAGTGGGCCCGTTGGGCCCGTCCTCGTAGGGTTTCCATTGTAACCGGGAGGGGAGGAAAGGGGGAGGGTTGGGGGAGGGAAGGGGGAGGGAGAGGGGAGGGAGGTGGGTAGGGGGGAGGGAGGGAGGGGGACCTCCCCTTTTCCCAGTACCCCTCTTTCCCCGTTGGGCCCGTCCTCGTAGGGTTTCCATTGTAACCGGGAGGAGGGGAGGGAGGGAAGGGGGGGGTGGGAGGAGGGAGGAGGGGAGGGGGGGAAGGGGGGGGAGGGGGGGGAGGGGGGGGAGGGGGAGGGAGGGGGAGGGGAAGGGGGATGGAGGGGGACCTCCCCTTTTCCCAGTACCCCTCTTTCCCCGTTGTGCCTGTCCTCGTAGGGTTTCCATTGTAACCGGGAGGAGGGGAGGGAAGGGGAGGAGGGAGGTGTGGAGGGAGGAGGGGAGGTGGAGGGTGGGGGGAGGGGAGGGGAGGGGGGAAGGGGGGCGGGGGAGGGAGAGGGGAGGGAGGGGGGTAGGGAGGGAGGGGGAGGGAGGGGGACCTCCCCTTTTCCCAGTACCCCTCTTTCCCCGTTGCGCCTGTCCTCGTAGGGTTTCCATTGTAACCGGGAGGAGGGGAGGGAGGGAAGGGGAGGAGGGAGGTGTGGAGGGTGGAGGGGAGGGGGAGGGAGGGGGGAGGGGAGGGGAGGGGGGAAGGGGGGACGGGGGAGGGAGAGGGGAGGGAGGGGGACCTCCCCTTTTCCCAGAACCCCTCTTTCCCCGTTGGGCCCATCCTCGTAGGGTTTCCATTGTAACCGGGAGGAGGGGAGGGAGGGAAGGGGGAGGGATGGAGGAGGGTGTGGAGGGAGGAGGGGGGAGGGGAGGGGGGAAGGGGGGGAGGGAGGAGGGGGGGAGGGGAGGGGGGAAGGGGGGGAGGGGGGAGGGGGGGTAGGGGGGGGAGGGGGGAGGGAGGCAGGGGGGAGGTGAGGGGGGAAGTGGGGAGGGAGGGGGACCTCCCCTTTTCCCAGTAGCCCTCTTTCCCCGTTGGGCCCATCCTCGTAGGGTTTCCATTGTAACCGGGAGGAGGGGAGGCAGGGAAGGGAGGGAGGGGGGGAGGGGTGGAGGGAAGGGGGGAGGGAGGGGGGTAGGGGGGAGGGGGAGGGAGGGGGGAGTGAGGGGGGAGGGGATGGGGGAGGGGGACCTCCCCTTTTCCCAGTACCCCTCTTTCCCCGTTGGGCTCGTCTTCGTAGGGCTTCCATTGTAACCGGTAGGGGATTGGGGGGGGGGTAAGGGGAGGGAGGGAGGAGGGAGGTGTGGAGGGTGAGGGAGGGGGGAGGGGAGGGGGGGAGGGGAGGGAGAGGGGTAGGGGGTGGAGGGGGAGGGAGGGGGGAGGGAGGGGAGGGGGAAGGGAGAGGGGGAGGGAGGGATGGAGGGGACAGGGGGGAGTTAGGGGGGAGGGGTGAGGGAGGAGGGAGGGGGACCTCCACTTTTCCCAGTACCCCTCTTTCCCCGTTGGGCCCGTCCTCGTAAGGTTTCCATTGTAACCGGGAGGAGGGGAGGGAGGGAAGGGGGAGGGAGGGAGGAGGGAGGTGTGGAGGGAGGAGGGGAGGGGGAGGGGAGGGGGGAAGGGGGGAGGGAGAGGGGTAGGGGGGGAGGGGGGAAGGGGGGAGGGAGGGGTACCTCCACTTTTCCCAGTATCCCTCTTTCCCCGTTGGGCCCGTCCTCGTAAGGTTTCCATTGTAACCGGGAGGAGGGGAGGGAGGGAAGGGGGAGGGAGGGAGGAGGGAGGTGTGGAGGGAGGAGGGGAGGGGAGGGGGAAGGGGGGAGGGAGGGGGGTAGGGAGGGAGGGAGGGGGGAGGGGAGGGGGGAAGGGGAGGGAGGGGGACCTCCCCTTTTCCCAGTACCCCTCTTTCCCCGTTGGGCCTGTCCCCGTAGGGTTTCCATTGTAACTGGGAGGCGGGGAGGGAGGGGGGAGGGGGGAGGGAGGGGTTGAGGGGGGAAGGGGGACCTCCCCTTTCTTTTTTCGAAACACTTGCCCCGGTGGCCCACGAGCATAGGGGCCCCATGCTGATCTGTGTATGTTAAATGACTTGCAATAAAAAACACAACTTTAAAAAACAATCAGCTGCCTTTCGCAACAATGTAGCCCATCTCACACAAGCATTGTGACGTCACAAGCTGAAAACCTTTGAAAAAAAAGTTAAAAATAAAAAGATGTAAATTTGTAAAGAGCAGACACCCAATAGCAGCTGCTTGTCCATTGTGACATCACACGCTGAAGACTAAATCCGCACCGCAGCGCCCTCTATAGAAACTTCAATATGGGGGGGGGCAGCGCTTTAAAACCTCTGTAACTTTAAAAACATACGAACAAATTAAATGAAAATATCGCGGCCGGTCAGCCGGGAGGTTGGTGATCAAGGCGGTGCAAAAACCGTGGCGCCACGGTTTACCGTTTTGCCGGAATCACTGATACATACACAAATCCCGATACAAACCTACAAGATCTGAGTTTTAATAGTATACTAGCACGAGTGTGCCCGTTGGGCCCGTCCTCGTAGGGTTTCCATTGTAACCGGGAGGATGGGAGGGAGGGAAGGGGGAGGGAGGGAGGAGGGAGGTGTGTAGGGAGGAGGGGAGGGGGAGGGTGAGGGGGGAAGGGGGGAGGGAGGGGGGTAGGGGGGGAGGGTGTGGGGAGGGAGGGGGAGGGAGGGGGGAGGGGAAGGGGGAGGGAGGGGGACCTCCCATTTTCCCAGTACCCCTCTTTCCCCGTTGGGCCCGTCCTCGTAGGGTTTCCATTGTAACCGGGAGGCGGGGATGGAGGGGGGAGGGAGGGGGAAGGGGGGAGGGAGGGGGACCTCCCCTTTTTCCAGTACCCCTCTTTCCCCGTTGGGCCCATCCCCGAGGGGTGAGGGAGGTGGGGAGGGATGGGGAGGGAGTTGGGGAGGAGGGGGGGAGGGAGTGGGGATGGAGTGGGGAGGAAGGGGTTGAGGGGGGAAGGGGGACCTCCCCTTTCTTTTTTCGAAACACTTGCCCCGGTGGCCCATGAGCATAGAGGCCCAATGCTGATCTGTGTATGTTAAGTGACTTGCAATAAAACAAAAGACTTAAAAAAAAGATAAGTGCTTTTTAAGTGCTTGTTTTGAAACATTCGCGGTCACATAGTGCTTCTCAATGCGATCTGTTAGTGGTGCTTGTCGAAACAATGTAGCACCCATCTCACACAAGCATAGGGAGGATGGGAGGGAGGGAAGGGGAGGGAAGGGGAGGGAGGGAGGAGGGAGGTGTGGAGGGAGGAGGGGAGGGAGGGGGGGAAGGGGAGGGGGGGAAGGGGGAAGGGGGGGAGGGGGGAGGGAGAGGGGAGGGAGGGGGATGGGATGAGGGAAGGGGGAGGGAGGGGGACCTCCCCTTTTCCCAGTACCCCTCTTTCCCCGTTGGGCCCGTCCTCGTAGGGTTTCCATTGTAACCGGGAGGAGGGGAGGGAGGGAAGGGTGAGGGAGGGAGGAGGGAGGTATGGAGGGAGGAGGGGAGGGGAGGGGAGGGGAGAGGGGGGACGGAGAGGGGAGGGAGGGGGGTAGGGGGGAGGGGAGGGAAGGGGTATGGGGGAGGGAGGGGGGAAGGGGGGAGGGAGGGGGACCACCCATTTTCCCAGTACCCCTCTTTCCCCTTTGGGCCTGTCCTCGTAGGGTTTCCATTGTACCCGGGAGGCGGGGAGGGAGGGAGGAGGGAGGTGTGGAGGGAGGAGGGGAGGGAAGGGGGTGGAGGGGAGGGGGGAAGGGGGGGAGGGGGGAAGGGGGGAGGTGGAAGGAGGGGGGAAGGGGGGAGGGAGGGGGGCCTCCCCTTTTCCCAGTACCCCTCTTTCCCCGTTGGGCCCGTCCTCACCAGGGTTTCCATTGTAACCGGGAGGCGGGGAGGGAGGGAGGAGGGAGGTGTGGAGGGATGAGGGGAGGGAAGGGGGGAGGGGAGGGGGGAAGGGGAGGGGGAAGAGGGGGAGGTGGAGGGAGAGGGGAGGGAGGGGGAAGGGAGGAGGGAGGGGGACCTCCCCTTTTCCCAGTACCCCTCTTTCCCCGTTGGGCCCGTCCTCGTAGGGTTTCCATTGTAACCGGGAGGTGGGGAGGGAGGGGGGAGGAATGGAGGAGGGGAGGGGGATGGAGGGGAGAGGGGAGGGGGGAGGGGGGAAGGGGGGGAAGGGGGGGAGGGGGGAAGGGGGGAGGTGGAGGGAGGGGGAGGGAGGGGGGACGGAGGGGGAAGGGGGAGGGAGGGGGACCTCTCCTTTTCCCAGTACCCCTCTTTCCCCGTTGGGCCCGTCCCCGAGGGGTGAGGAAGTGGGGAGGGATGGGGAGGGAGTTGGGGAGGAGGGGGGGAGGGAGTGGGGATGGAGGTGGGAAGGAGTGGGGAGGAAGGGGTTGAGGGGGGAAGGGGGACCTCCTCTTTCTTTTTTCGTAACACTTGCCCCGGTGGCCCACGAGCATAGGGGCCCCATGCTGATCTGTGTATGTTAAGTGACTTGCAATTAAAAACACAACTTTAAAAAACAACCATTTGCTTTTCGCAACAATGTAGCACAAGCATTGTGACGTCACAAGCTGAAGACCTTTGAAAAAAAAGGTTAAAAATTAAAAAATGTAAATTTGTAAAGAGCAGACACCCAATAGCAGCTGCTTGGCACAGGGGCATTGTGACATCACAATGAAGATTAATCCGCACCGCAGCGCCCCCCTTCTGTCAAAACTTCGATAAATCAGGGGGGGCAGCGCTTTAAAACCTCTGTACCTTAAAAAATATATGACCAAATTAAATGAAAATATCGCGGCCGGTCAGACGGGAGGTTGGTGATCAAGGCGGTGCAAAAACCATGACGCGACGGTTTACAGTTTTGCCGCAATCAGTGATACATACACAAACCCAGGATACAAACATATTTATAAACAAGAAATGAGTTTTAATAGTATACTAGCACAAGTGTGCCCGTTGGGCCCGTCCTCGTAGGGTTTCCATTGTAACCGGGAGGATGGGAGGGAGGGAAGGGGGAGGGAGGGGGGGAGGGGAGGGTGGAGTGGAGGGGGGAGGGGAGGGGGAAGGGGGGGAGGGGGATGGGGAGGGAGAGGGGAGGGAGAGGGGAGGGAGGGGGGTGGGGGGGAGGGTCTATTTTACTTTAAAATAAACAGCGTTCTTTGTTGAAAAGGAAATAAACTTATCTATAGAGCATCAGCTTTTTTTAAATAAATAAAATCAAACTTAATGAAAATCACATTCCTCATTTTAAATAAATGTCTTTGTTATAAATGAAATCAAACAGCGGGAGAGGCGACGGCGACTACACCTCCCGGCAGTCAGCGCTGCTGGGACGGGAGGGAGGGAGGGATGAGGGAGGGAGGAGAGTGGGGAGGGAGGGGGACCTCCCCTTTTCCCAGTACTCTTCTTTCCCAAACCACCAAGCCCCCTGTTGTCCCCCTCCCCAGTCCCCATTCTCAGACCCCCCCATTCTCTCTCCCCCAGATACACTCTTACTCTACCCCCCCCCTTTCCCCAGCACACCCCTTTCCCCGTTGGGCCCGCGAGCCAGGGAGGGAGGGAGGTGTGGAGGGAGGAGGGGAGGGAGGAGGGGAGGGGAAGGGGGGGAGGGGGAGGTGGAGGGAGGGGGGAGGGAGAGGGGGAGGGGTGGGGGGAAGGGGGAGGGAGGGAGGGTGGAAGGGGGAGGGAGGGGGACCTCCCCTTTTCCCAGTACCCCTCTTTCCCCGTTGGGCACGTCCTCGTAGGGTTTCCATTGTAACCGGGAGGGGAGGGAGGGAAGGGGGAGGGAAGAGGGAGGAGGGAGGTGTGGAGGGAGGAGCGGAGGGGGAGGGAGGGAGGGGAGGGGGGGGGGGGAGGGGAAGGGCGGAGGGAGGGGGGACCTCCCCTTTTCCCAGTACCCCTCTTTCACCGTTGGGCCCGTCCTCGTAGGGTTTACATTGTAACCGGGAGGAGGGGAGGGAGGGAAGGGGGAGGGAGGAGGGGAGGGGGAGGGGGAAGGGGGGAGGAAGAGGGGAGGGAGGGGAGTAGGGCGGGGAGGGAGGGGGGAGGGGATGGGGAAGGGGGAGGGAGGGGGACCTCCCCTTTTCCCAGTACCCCTCTTTCCCCGTTGTGCCCGTCCTCGTAGGGTTTCCATTGTAACCGGGAGGGGAGTGGGGGGGAGGGAAGGGAGGAGGGAGGTGTGGAGGGGGGAGGGGGGAGGGAGGGGGACCACCCGTTTTCCCAGTACCCCTCTTTCCCCGTTGGGCCCGTCCTCGTAGGGTTTCCATTGTAACCGGGAGGCGGGGAGGGTGGGGGGAGGGAGGGAGGTGTGGAGGGAGGAGGGGAGGGAAGGGGGGGAGGGGAGGGGTGAAGGGGGAAGGGGGGGAGGTGGAGGGAGGGGGGAAGGGGGAGGGAGGGGGACCTCCCATTTTCCCAGTACCCCTCTTTCCCCGTTGGGCCCGTCCTCGTAGGGTTTCCATTGTAACCGGGAGGCGGGGATGGAGGGGGGAGGGAGGGGGGAAGGGGGGAGGGAGGGGGACCTCCCCTTTTCCCAGTACCCCTCTTTCCCCGTTGGGCCCATCCACAAGGGGTGAGGGAGGGGGGGAGGGAGTGGGGATGGAGTGGGGAGGAAGGGGTTGAGGGGGGAAGGGGGACCTCCCCTTTCTTTTTTCGAAACACTTGCCCCGGTGGCCCACGAGCATAGGGGCCCCATGTTAAGTGACTTGCAATAAAAAACACAACTTTAAAAAACAATCAGCTGCTTTTCGCAACAATGTTGAACCCATCTCACAGAAGCATTGTGACGTCACAAGCTGAAGACCTTGAAAAAAAAGGTTAAAAATATAAAGATGTAAATTTGTAAAGAGTAGACACCCAATAGCAGCTGCTTGTCCATTGTGACATCACACGCTGAAGGGGGGGGGAAGGGGGGTCAGCTCGAGCTCATCTCACAGGGGCATTGTGACATCACACGCTGAAGACTAAATCCGCACCGCAGCGCCCCCTGAAAAGGGGGGGGGGCAGCGCTTTAAAACCTCTGTAACTTAAAAAATACGCGACCAAATTAAGTGAAAATATCACGGCCGAGCGAGCGCGAGATTGGCGATTGAGGCGGTGCGAAAACCATGGAGCTACGGTTCGCCTTTTTTCCGCAATCGATGTTACGTACGGTTCAGGTCATTCCCAAAAATTTACACAAGATCTGAGTTTTAATAGTATACTAGCACAAGTGTGCCCGTTGGGCCCGTCCTCGTAGGGTTTCCATTGTAACCGGGAGGGGAGTGGTGTGGAGGGAAGGGGGAGGGAGGGAGGAAGGGAGGGGGAGAGAGGGGGGGGAGGGAGAGGGAGAGGGAGGGGGAGGGAGGAGGGGAGGGGAGGGGGGAGGGGAGGAGGAGGGGGAGGGAGGAAGGGAGGGGAGGGGGGAGGGAGAGAAGATGGAGGGGGTAGGGAGGGGGAAAGGGGGAGGGAGGGGGACCTCCCCTTTTCCCAGTACCCCGCTTTCCCCATTGGGCCCGTCCTCGTAGGGTTTCCATTGTTACCGGGAGGAGGGGGGGGAGGGAAGGGGGAGGGAGGGAGGAGGGAGGTGTGGAGGGGGAGGGGAGGGTTGGAGAGGGGAAGGGGGGGAGGGAGAGGGGAGGGAGGGGGGTAGGGGGGGAGGGAGGGGGAGGGAGGGGGAGGGGAGAACGGGGAGGGAGGGGGACCTCCCCTTTTCCCAGTACCCCTCTTTCCCCATTGGGCCCGTCCTCGTAGGGTTTCCATTGTAACCGGGAGGGGAGTGGGGGGGAGGGAAGGGAGGAGGGAGGGGGGAGGGGGAGGGAGTGGGGGAGGGGAGGGGGAGGGAGAGTGGAGGGAGGGGGAGGGAGGGGGGAAGGAGGGGTGGGAGGGGGACCACCCGTTTTCCCAGTACCCCTCTTTCCCCGTTGGGCCCGTCCTCGTAGGGTTTCCATTGTAACCGGGAGGCGGGGAGGGAGGGAGGAGGGAGGTGTGGAGGGATGAGGGGAGGGAAGGGGGGAGGGGAGGGGGAAGGGGAGGGGGAAGAGGGGGAGGTGGAGGGAGAGGGGAGGGAGGGGGGAAGGGAGGAGGGAGGGGGACCTCCCCTTTTCCCAGTACCCCTCTTTCCCCATTGGGCCCGTCCTCGTAGGGTTTCCATTGTAACCGGGAGGTGGGGAGGGAGGGGGGAGGGAAGGAGGAGGGGAGGGGGATGGAGGGGGGGAGGGGAGGGGGGAGGGGGGAAGGGGGGGAGGGGGGAAGTGGAGGGAGGGGGAGGGAGGGGGGACGGAGGGGGAGGTGGGAAGGGGGGAGGGAGGGGGACCTCTCCTTTTCCCAGTACCCCTCTTTCCCCGTTGGGCCCGTCCCCGAGGGGTGAGGGAGGTGGGGAGGGATGGGGAGGGAGTTGGGGAGGAGGGGGGGAGGGAGTGGGGATGGAGGTGGGAAGGAGTGGGGAGGAAGGGGTTGAGGGGGGAAGGGGGACCTCCTCTTTCTTTTTTCGTAACACTTGCCCCGGTGGCCCACGAGCATAGGGGCCCCATGCTGATCTGTGTATGTTAAGTGACTTGCAATTAAAAACACAACTTTAAAAAACAACCATTTGCTTTTCGCAACAATGTAGCACAAGCATTGTGACGTCACAAGCTGAAGACCTTTGAAAAAAAAGGGGGGAAGGGGGGAGGGGAGGGGGACCTCCCCTTTTCCCAGTACTCCTCTTTCCCCGTTGGGCCCGTCCTCGTAGGGTTTCAATTGTAACCGGGAGGGGGGGAGGGAGGGTGGAAGGAGGGGGGAGAGGGATGGAAGGGTGGAGGGAGGGGGGGAGGGATTGGGGAGGGAGGGATGGAGGGAGGGGGGAGTTAGGGGGGAGGGGGGAGGGAGTTGGGGAGGGAGGGGGAGGAGGGGGGGAGGGAGTGGGGATGGAGGTGGGATGAAGGTGTTGAGGGGGGAAGGGGGACCTCCCCTTTTCCCAGTACCCCTCTTTCCCCGTTGGGCCCGTCCTCATAGGGTTTCCATTGTAACCGGGAGGGGGGGGAGGGAGGTGTGGAGGGAGGAGGGGAGGGGGAGGGAGGGGGGGAGGGGAGGGGGGAAGGGGAGGGGGAAGGGGGGAGGGGGTAGGGGAGGGAGGGGGACCTCCCCTTTTCCCAGTACCCCTCTTTCCCCGTTGGGCCCGTCCCCGTAGGGTTTCTATTGTAACCGGGAGGGGGGAGGGAGGATGGAAGGAGGGGGGAGGGGGAGAGGGATGGAAGGGTGGATTGATTGGGGGAGGGAGGGATGGAGGGAAGGAGGGAGGGGGGGAGTTAGGGGGGAGGTTTGAGGGAGGTGGGGAGGGAGGGGGAGGGAGTTGGGGAGGGAGGGGGAGGAGGGGGGGAGGGAGTGGGGATGGAGGTGGGAAGGAAGGGGTTGAGGGGTGAAGGGGGACCTCCCATTTTCCCAGTACCCCTCTTTCCCCCACCACCAAGCCCCCTCCGCAACGACCCCTGTTGTCCCCCTCCCCAGTCCCCATTCTCAGACCCCCCCCCATTCTCTCTCTCCCCCAGACACACTCCAAGTGCTGTTTCGCAACACTTGCCCCGGTGGCCCACGAGCATAGAGGCCCCATGTTGATCTGTGTATGTTAAGTGACTTGCAATAAAAAAGACTACTTGAAAACAGTGGTTTAAAGTGGTTTAAAGTGCTGTTTTTGCTACATTCGCGGTCATTTAGTGCTTCTCACGACCACGGTCATTTAGTGCTTCTCACTGCGATCTGTTAGTGGTGCTTTTCGAAACAATGTAGCACCCATCTCAAACAAGCATTGGGAGGATGGGAGGGAGGGAAGGGGAGGGAGGGAGGAGAGAGGTGTGGAGGGAGGAGGGGAGGGAGGGGGAAGGGGAGGGGGGAACGGGGGGAAGGGGGAGGGAGAGGGGAGGGAGGGGGGATGGGATGGGGGAAGGGGGGAGGGAGGGGGACCTCCCCTTTTCCCAGTACCCCTCTTTCCCCGTTGGGCCCGTCCTCGTAGGGTTTCCATTGTAACCGGGAGGAGGGGAGGGTGGGAGGGAGGTGTGGAGGGAGAAGGGGAGGGGGGGAGGGGAGGGGGGAAGGGGGAGGGAGAGGGTTAGGGGGGAGGGGGAGGGGGTAAGGGGAGGGAGGGGGACCTCCCCTTTTCCCAGTACCCCTCTTTCCCCGTTGGGCCCGTCCCCGTAGGGTTTCCTTTGTAACCAGAAGGGGGGGAGGGAGGGTGGAAGGAGGGGGGAGGGGGAGAGGGATGGAAGGGTGGAGGGAGGGGGGGAGGGATGGAGGGAAGGAGGGAGGGGGGGGAGTTAGGGGAGGAGGGGTGAGGGAGGTGGGGAGGGAGTTGGGGAGGAGGGGGGGAGGGAGTGGGGATGGAGGTGGGAAGGAGTGGGGAGGAAGGGGTTGAGGGGGGAAGGGGGGGGAGGGAGGGAATAGGGGCCCCATGCTGATCTGTGTATGTTAAGTGACTCGCACAACTTTAAAAAACTGGCAGTTGCTTTTCGCAACAATGTTGCAAACCATCTCACACAAGCATTGTGACGTCACAAGCTGAAGACCTTGAAAAAAAAGGTCAGAAAAAAAATTATGTAAATTTAAAACCGAGCTGATCTCTCATTGGTGCACGGGTGCCATTGTGACATCACGCGCTGAAGCCCCTTCAAGAAAAGGGTTAGAAATGAGAAATTTTAACTTTAATATCTCTCTAGCTTTAAAAAGGTAGCTTCAATTTGAACGAAAGTACTTACAATAGTTGCCCATGTTAATGGTGAATATGGCGGTACAAAAATCGTAGCGCTTTGGTGTACCGTCTGGGAGGAGTAGGGTTTGTAAGTTATGGACAGAAATCTTCGGAATCTTCCGTACAAACATACGGAATCTTCCGTATATACATACGGAATGTTGGACATCTGAGTTTTAGTAGTATACTAGACCGAGTGGGCCCGTTGGGCCCGTCCTCGTAGGGTTTCCATTGTAACCGGGAGGGGAGGAAAGGGGGAGGGTTGGGGGAGGGAAGGGGGAGGGAGGAGGGGAGGGAGGGGGGAGGGGAGGGGGGGGGAGGGAGAGGGGAGGGGAGGGGGGAGGGAGAGGGGAGGGAGGGGGGTAGGGGGGAGGGAGGGGGGAGAGAGGGGGATGGGAGGGGGGAGGGGAGGGGGGAAGGGAGGAGAGAAGGGGGGGAGGGAGAGGGGAGGGAGGTGGGTAGGGGGGAGGGAGGGAGGGGGACCTCCCCTTTTCCCAGTACCCCTCTTTCCCCGTTGGGCCCGTCCTCGTAGGGTTTCCATTGTAACCTGGAGGAGGGGAGGGCGGGAAGGGGGAGGGAGGGAGGAGGGAGGTGTGGAGGGAGGAGGCGAGGGGAGGGAGGGGGGAGGGGAGGGAGGGGGGTAGGGGGAGGGGGAGGGAGTGGGGAGGGGGGAGGGGAAGGGGGGAGGGAGGGGGACCTCCCCTTTTCCCAGTACTCCTCTTTCCCCGTTGGGCCCGTCCTCGTAGGGTTTCAATTGTAACCGGGAGGGGGGGAGGGAGGGTGGAAGGAGGGGGGAGAGGGATGGAAGGGTGGAGGGAGGGGGGGAGGGTTTGGGGAGGGAGGGGGGGAGGGTTTGGGGAGGGAGGGATGGAGGGAAGGAGGGAGGGGGGAGTTAGGGGGGAGGGGGGAGGGAGGGGGGAGGGAGTTGGGGAGGGAGGGGGGGATGGAGGTGGGAAGGAGGGGGGATAAAGGGGTTGAGGGGGGAAGGGGGACCTCCCCTTTTCCCAGTACCCCTCTTTCCCCGTTGGGCCCGTCCTCATAGGGTTTCCATTGTAACCGGGAGGGGGGGGAGGGAGGGAGGAGGGAGGTGTGGAGGGAGGAGGGGAGAGGGAGGGAGGGGGAGGGGAGGGGGGAAGGGGAGGGGGGAAGGGGGGAGGGGGTAGGGGAGGGGGTAGGGGGGAGGGGAGGGGGGAGGGAGGGGGATCTCCCCTTTTCCCAGTACCCCTCTTTCCCCGTTGGGCCCATCCCCGTAGGGTTTCCATTGTAACCGGGAGGGGGGGAGGGAGGGTGGAAGGAGGGGGGAGGGGGAGAGGGATGGAAGGGTGGAGGGAGGGGGGAGGGAGTGGGGGAGGGTGGGATGGAGGGAAGGAGGGAGTTAGGGGCTGAGTGGTGATGGAGGTTGGGATTGAGGGGGGAGGGAGGGGGGGAGCGAGTGGGGATGGAGGTGGGAAGGAGGGGGGAGGAAGGGGTTGAGGGGGGAAGTGGAACCTCCCCTTTTCCCAGTACTCCTCTTTCCCCCACCACCAAGCCCCCTCCGCAACGACCCCTGTTGTCCCCCTCCCCAGTCCCGATTCTCAGACCCCCCCCCATTCTCTCTCTCCCCCAGACACACTCTCAGTGCTTTTTTCGAAACACTTGCCCCGGTGGCCCACGAGCATAGGGGCCCAATGCTGATCTGTGTATGTTAAGTGACTTGCAATAAAAAAAAATACTTTAAAAAAAGATAAGTGCTTTTTAAGTGCTTGTTTTGAAACATTCGCGGTCACATAGTGCTTCTCACTGCGATCTGTTAGTGGTGCTTTTCGAAACAATGTAGCACCCATCTCAAACAAGCATTGGGAGGATGGGAGGGAGGGAAGGGGAGGGAGGGAGGAGAGAGGTGTGGAGGGAGGGGGGAAGGGGAGGGGGGAAAGGGGGAAGGGGAGGGAGAGGGGAGGGAGGGGGGATGGGATGGGGGAAGGGGGGAGGGAGGGGGACCTCCCCTTTTCCCAGTACCCCTCTTTCCCCGTTGGGCCCGTCCTCGTAGGGTTTCCATTGTAACCGGGAGGAGGGGAGGGAGGGAGGAGGGAGGTGTGGAGGGAGGAGGGGAGGGGGGAGGGGAGGGGGGAAGGGGGAGGGAGAGGGTTAGGGGGGAGGGGGAGGGGGGAGGGGAGGGGGGAAGGGGAGGGAGGGGGACCTCCCCTTTTCCCAGTACCCCTCTTTCCCCGTTGGGCCCGTCCCCATAGGGTTTCCTTTGTGACCAGAAGGGGGGGAGGGAGGGTGGAAGGAGGGGGGAGGGGGAGAGTGATGGAAGGGTGGAGGGAGGGGGGGGAGGATGGAGGGAAGGAGGGAGGGGGGGGAGTTAGGGGAGGAGGGGTGAGGGAGGTGGGGAGGGAGTTGGGGAGGGGGGGAGGGAGTGGGGATGGAGGTGGGAAGGAGTGGGGAGGAAGGGGTTGAGGGGGGAAGGGGGGAGGGAGGGAATAGGGGCCCCATGCTGACCTGTGTATGTTAAGTGACTTGCACAACTTTAAAAAACTGGCAGTTGCTTTTCGCAACAATGTTGCAACAATCTCACACAAGCATTGTGACGTCACAAGCTGAAGATGTAAATTTAAAACCGAGCTGATCTCTCATTGGTGCACGGGTGCCATTGTGACATCACGCGCTGAAGCCCCTTCAAGAAAAGGGTTAGAAATGAAAATTTAAACTTTAATATCTCTCTAGCTTTAAAAAGGTAGCTTCAATTTGAACGAAAGTACTTACAATAGTTGCCCAGGTTAATGGTGAATATGGCGGTACAAAAATCGTAGCTCTTTGGTGTACCTTCAGGGAGGAGTAGGGTTTGTAAGTTATGGACAGAAACTCTTCGGAATCTTCCGTACATACACATATACATACATACATACGGAATGTTGGACCGCAGAGTTTTAGTAGTATATAGACTAGACCGAGTGGGCCCGTTGGGCCCGTCCTCGTAGGGTTTCCATTGTAACCGGGAGGGGAGGAAAGGGGGAGGGTTGGGGGAGGGAAGGGGGAGGGAGGAGGGGAGGGAGGGGGGGAGGGGAGGGGGAGGGAGAGGGGAGGGAGGGGGGTAGGGGGAGGGAGGGGGGAGAGGGGGGGATGGGAGGGGGGAGGGGAGGGGGGAAGGGAGGAGGGAAGGGGGGGAGGGAGAGGGGAGGGAGGTGGGTAGGGGGGAGGGAGGGAGGGGGACCTCCCCTTTTCCCAGTACCCCTCTTTCCCCATTGGGCCCGTCCTCGTAGGGTTTCCATTGTAACCGGGAGGAGGGGAGGGCGGGAATGGGGAGGGAGGGAGGAGGGAGGTGTGGAGGGAGGAGGGGAGGGGAGGGAAGGGGGAGGGGGGGAGGGGGGAAGGGGGGAAGGGGGAGGGAGAGGGGAGGGAGGGGGGATGGGATGGGGGAAGGGGGGAGGGAGGGGGGAGGGAGGGGGACCTCCCCTTTTCCCAGTACTCCTCTTTTTCCGTTGGGCCCGTCCTCGTAGGGTTTCAATTGTAACCGGGAGGGGGGGAGGGAGGGTGGAAGGAGGGGGAGAGGGATGGAAGGGTGGAAGGAGGGGGGAGAGGGATGGAAGGGTGGAGGGAGGGAAGGAGGGATTGGGGAGGGAGGGATGGAGGGAGGGGGGAGTTAGGGGGGAGGGAGGATGGAGGGAGTTGGGGAGGGAGGGGGAGGAGGGGGGGAGGGAGTGGGGATGGAGGTGGGAAGGAGGGGGGATGAAGGGGTTGAGGGGGGAAGGGGGACCTCCCCTTTTCCCAGTACCCCTCTTTCCCCGTTGGGCCCGTCCTCATAGGGTTTCCATTGTAACCGGGAGGGGGGGAGGGAGGGAGGAGGGAGGTGTGGAGGGAGGTGTGGAGGGAGGAGGAGAGGGGGAGGGAGGGGGGAGGGGGTAGGGGGGAGGGGGACCTCCCCTTTTCCCAGTACCCCTCTTTCCCCGTTGGGCCCGTCCCCGTAGGGTTTCTATTGTAACCGGGAGGGGGGAGGGAGGGTGGAAGGAGGGGGGAGGGGGAGAGGGATGGAAGGGTGGATGGATTGGGGGAGGGAGGGATGGAGGGAAGGAGGGAGGGGGGAGTTAGGGGGGAGGTTTGAGGGAGGTGGGGAGGGAGGGGGAGGGAGTTGGGGAGGGAGGGGGAGGAGGGGGGGAGGGAGTGGGGATGGAGGTGGGAAGGAAGGGGTTGAGGGGTGAAGGGGGACCTCCCATTTTCCCAGTACCCCTCTTTCCCCCACCACCAAGCCCCCTCCGCAACGACCCCTGTTGTCCCCCTCCCCAGTCCCCATTCTCAGACCCCCCCCCCATTCTCTCTCTCCCCCAGACACACTCCAAGTGCTGTTTCGCAACACTTGCCCCGGTGGCCCACGAGCATAGAGGCCCCATGTTGATCTGTGTATGTTAAGTGACTTGCAATAAAAAAGACTACTTGAAAACAGTGGTTTAAAGTGCTGTTTTTGCTACATTCGCGGTCATTTAGTGCTTCTCACGACCACGGTCATTTAGTGCTTCTCACTGCGATCTGTTAGTGGTGCTTTTCGAAACAATGTAGCACCCATCTCAAACAAGCATTGGGAGGATGGGAGGGAGGGAAGGGGAGGGAGGGAGGAGAGAGGTGTGGAGGGAGGAGGGGAGGGAGGGGGAGGGGGGAACGGGGGGAAGGGGGAGGGAGAGGGGAGGGAGGGGGGATGGGATGGGGGAAGGGGGGAGGGAGGGGGACCTCCCCTTTTCCCAGTACCCCTCTTTCCCCGTTGGGCCCGTCCTCGTAGGGTTTCCATTGTAACCGGGAGGAGGGGAGGGAGGGAGGAGGGAGGTGTGGAGGGAGGAGGGGAGGGGGGGAGGGGAGGGGGGGAGGGAGAGGGTTAGGGGGGAGGGGGAGGGGGTAAGGGGAGGGTGGGGGACCTCCCCTTTTCCCAGTACCCCTCTTTCCCCGTTGGGCCCGTCCTCGTAGGGTTTCCATTGTAACCGGGAGGAGGGGAGGGAGGGAGGAGGGAGGTGTGGAGGGAGGAGGGGAGGGGGGGAGGGGAGGGGGGGAGGGAGAGGGTTAGGGGGGAGGGGGATGGGGGAGGGGGTAAGGGGAGGGTGGGGGACCTCCCCTTTTCCCAGTACCCCTCTTTCCCCGTTGGGCCCGTCCCCGTAGGGTTTCCTTTGTAACCAGAAGGGGGGGAGGGAGGGTGGAAGGAGGGGGGAGGGGGAGAGGGATGGAAGGGTGGAGGGAGGGGGGGAGGGATGGAGGGAAGGAGGGAGGGGGGGAGTTAGGGGAGGAGGGGTGAGGGAGGTGGGGAGTGAGTTGGGGAGGAGGGGGGGAGGGAGTGGGGATGGAGGTGGGAAGGAGTGGGGAGGAAGGGGTTGAGGGGGGAAGGGGGGGGAGGGAGGGAATAGGGGCCCCATGCTGATCTGTGTATGTTAAGTGACTCGCACAACTTTAAAAAACTGGCAGTTGCTTTTCGCAACAATGTTGCAAACCATCTCACACAAGCATTGTGACGTCACAAGCTGAAGACCTTGAAAAAAAAGGTCAGAAAAAAAATTATGTAAATTTAAAACCGAGCTGATCTCTCATTGGTGCACGGGTGCCATTGTGACATCACGCGCTGAAGCCCCTTCAAGAAAAGGGTTAGAAATGAGAAATTTAAACTTTAATATCTCTCTAGCTTTAAAAAGGTAGCTTCAATTTGAACGAAAGTACTTACAATAGTTGCCCATGTTAATGGTGAATATGGCGGTACAAAAATCGTAGCGCTTTGGTGTACCGTCTGGGAGGAGTAGGGTTTGTAAGTTATGGACAGAAATCTTCGGAATCTTCCGTACAAACATACGGAATCTTCCGTATATACATACGGAATGTTGGACCGCAGAGTTTTAGTAGTATACTAGACCGAGTGGGCCCGTTGGGCCCGTCCTCGTAGGGTTTCCATTGTAACCGGGAGGGGAGGAAAGGGGGAGGGTTGGGGGAGGGAAGGGGGAGGGAGGAGGGGAGGGAGGGGGGGAGGGGAGGGGGGGAGGGAGAGGGGAGGGAGGGGGGTAGGGGGGGAGGGAGGGGGGAGAGGGGGGGATGGGAGGGGGGAGGGGAGGGGGGAAGGGAGGAGGGAAGGGGGGGAGGGAGAGGGGAGGGAGGTGGGTAGGGGGGAGGGAGGGAGGGGGACCTCCCCTTTTCCCAGTACCCCTCTTTCCCCGTTGGGCCCGTCCTCGTAGGGTTTCCATTGTAACCGGGAGGAGGGGAGGGCGGGAAGGGGGAGGGAGGGAGGAGGGAGGTGTGGAGGGAGGAGGGGAGGGGAGGGAGGGGGGAGGGGAGGGAGGGGGGTAGGGGGGAGGGGGAGGGAGGGGGAGGGAGAGGGGATGGGGGAGGGGAGGGGGAAGGGGGGAGGGAGGGGGACCTCCCCTTTTCCCAGTACTCCTCTTTCCCCGTTGGGCCCGTCCTCGTAGGGTTTCCATTGTAACCGGGAGGGGGGGAGGGAGGGAGGAGGGAGGTGTGGAGGGAGGTGTGGAGGGAGGAGGGGAGGGGGAGGGAGGGGGGGAGGGGAGGGGGAGGGGGGAAGAGGGGTAGGGGGGAGGGGAGGGAGGAGGGGAGGGAGGGGAACTCCCCTTTTCCCAGTACCCCTCTTTCCCCGTTGGGCCCGTCCCCATAGGGTTTCCATTGTAACCAGGAGGGGGGGAGGGAGGGTGGAAGGAGGGGGAGAGGGGTGGAAGGGTGGAGGGAGGGGGGGAGGGAGTGGGGGAGGGTCGGATGGAGGGAAGGAGGGAGGGGTGAGTTAGGGGCTGAGTGGTGATGGAGGTTGGGATTGAGGGGGGAGAGAGTGGGGATGGAGGTGAGAAGGAGGGGGAAGGAAGAGGTTGAGGGGGAAGTGGGACCTCCCCTTTTCCCAGTACCCCTCTTTCTCCCACCACCAAGCCCCCACCGCAACGACCCCTGTTGTCCCCCTCCCCAGTCCCCATTCTCAGACCCCCCCCATCTCTTGGAATAAAAAAAAATACTTTAAAAAAAAAAGTGCTTTTTAATTGCTTGTTTTGAAACATTCGCGGTTAAGTGCTTTTTTAAAAAACATTCGCGGTTAAGTGCTGGTTTTGAAACATTCGCGGCTACTTAGTGCTTCTGTCAGTTGCTTTTCGAGGGAGGGAGTAGGGAGGTGTGGAGGGGGGAGGGGAGGGGGAGGGAGGGGGGAGGGGAGGGGGGAAGGGGGGAGGGAGAGGGGAGGGAAGGGGGTAGGGGGGAGGGGGAGGGAGGGGGGAGGGGGGAAGGGGAGGGAGGGGGGAAGGGGAGGGGGAGGGAGGGGGGGAGGGAGAAGGGAGGGAGGGGGGAGTGAGGGGGGAGGGAGGGGAACCTCCCATTTTCCCAGTACCCCTCTTTCCCCATTGGGCCCGTCCTCGTAGGGTTTCCATTGTAACCGGGAGGAGGGGAGGGAGGGTGGAAGGAGGGGGGAGGGGGAGAGGGATGGAATGGTGGAGGGAGGGGGAGGGAGTGGGGGAGGGTGGGATGGAGGGAAGGAGGGAGGGGGGGAGTTAGGGGCTGAGTGGTGAAGGAGGTTGGGATTGAGGGGGGAGGGAGGGGGGAGGGAGTGGGGATGGAGGTGGGAAGGAGGGGGGAGGAAGGGGTTGAGGGGGGAAGTGGGACCTCCCCTTTTCCCAGTACCCCTCTTTCCCCCACCACCAAGCCCCCTCCGCAATGACCCCTGTTGTCCCCCTCCCCAGTCCCCATTCTCAGACCCCCCCCCCCATTCTCTCTCTCCCCCAGACACACTCTCAGTGCTTTTTTCGAAACACTTGCCCCGGTGGCCCACGAGCATAGGGGCCCAATGCTGATCTGTGTATGTTAAGTGACTTGCAATAAAAAAAAATACTTAAAAAAAAGATAAGTGCTTTTTAAGTGCTTGTTTTGAAACATTCACGGTCACATAGTGCTTCTCACTGCGATCTGTTAGTGGTGCTTTTCGAAACAATGTAGCACCCATCTCAAACAAGCATTGGGAGGATGGGAGGGAGGGAAGGGGAGGGAGGGAGGAGAGAGGTGTGGAGGGAGGGGGGAAGGGGAGGGGGAACGGGGGGGAGGGAGAGGGGAGGGAGGGGGGATGGGATGGGGGAAGGGGGGGAGGGAGGGGGACCTCCCCTTTTCCCAGTACCCCTCTTTCCCCGTTGGGCCCGTCCTCGTAGGGTTTCCATTGTAACCGGGAGGAGGGGAGGGAGGGAGGAGGAGGTGTGGAGGGAGGAGGGGAGGGGGGGAGGGGAGGGGGAGGGAGAGGGTTAGGGGGGAGGGGGAGGGGGGAGGGGAGGGGGGAAGGGGAGGGAGGGGGACCTCCCCTTTTCCCAGTACCCCTCTTTCCCCGTTGGGCACGTCCCCGTAGGGTTTCCTTTGTAACCAGAAGGGGGGGAGGGAGGGTGGAAGGAGGGGGGAGGGGGAGAGGGATGGAAGGGTGGAGGGAGGGGGGGAGGATGGAGGGAAGGAGGGAGGGGGGGGGAGTTAGGGGAGGAGGGGTGAGGGAGGTGGGGAGGGAGTTGGGGAGGAGGGGGGGAGGGAGTGGGGATGGAGGTGGGAAGGAGTGGGGAGGAAGGGGTTGAGGGGGGAAGGGGGGGAGGGAGGGAATAGGGGCCCCATGCTGATCTGTGTATGTTAAGTGACTTGCACAACTTTAAAAAACTGGCAGTTGCTTTTCGCAACAATGTTGCAACAATCTCACACAAGCATTGTGACGTCACAAGCTGAAGATGTAAATTTAAAACCGAGCTGATCTCTCATTGGTGCACGGGTGCCATTGTGACATCACGCACTGAAGCCCCTTCAAGAAAAGGGTTAGAAATGAAAATTTATACTTTAATATCTCTCTAGCTTTAAAAAGGTAGCTTCAATTTGAACGAAAGTACTTACAATAGTTGCCCATGTTAATGGTGAATACGGCGGTACAAAAATCGTAGCGCTTTGGTGTACCGTCTGGGAGGAGTAGGGTTTGGACCCTTCAAGAAAAGTGTTAGAAATGAAAATTTAAACTTTAATATCTCTCTAGCTTTAAAAAGGTAGCTTCAATTTGAACGAAAGTACTTACAATAGTTGCCCATGTCAATGGTGAATACGGCGGTACAAAAATCGTAGCGCTTTGGTGTACCGTCTGGGAGGAGCAGGGTTTGTAAGTCATGGACAGAAATCTTCGGAATCTTCCGTATATACATACGGAATCTTCCGTATATACATACGGAATGTTGGACCGCAGAGTTTTAGTATTATACTAGACCGAGTGGGCCCGTTGGGCCCGTCCTCGTAGGGTTTCCATTGTAACCGGGAGGGGAGGAAAGGGGGAGGGTTGGGGGAGGGAAGGGGGAGGGAGGAGGGGAGGGAGGGGGGGAGGGGAGGGGGGGAGGGAGAGGGGAGGGAGGGGGGTAGGGGGGAGGGATGGGGGAGAGGGGGGGATGGGAGGGGGGAGGGGAGGGGGGAAGGGAGGAGGGAAGGGGGGGAGGGAGAGGGGAGGGAGGTGGGTAGGGGGGAGGGAGGGAGGGGGACCTCCCCTTTTCCCAGTACCCCTCTTTCCCCGTTGGGCCCGTCCTCGTAGGGTTTCCATTGTAACCGGGAGGAGGGGAGGGCGGGAAGGGGGAGGGAGGGAGGAGGGAGGTGTGGAGGGAGGAGGGGAGGGGAGGGAGGGGGGTAGGGGGGAGGGGGAGGGAGGGGGAGGGAGAGGGGATGGGGGAGGGGAGGGGGAAGGGGGGAGGGAGGGGGACCTCCCCTTTTCCCAGTACTCCTCTTTCCCCGTTGGGCCCGTCCTCGTAGGGTTTCCATTGTAACCGGGGGGGGAGGGAGGGAGGAGGGAGGTGTGGAGGGAGGTGTGGAGGAAGGAGGGGAGGGGGAGGGAGGGGGGGAGCGGAGGGGGAGGGGGGAAGAGGGGTAGGGGGGAGGGGAGGGAGGAGGGGAGGGAGGGGAACTCCCCTTTTCCCAGTACCCCTCTTTCCCCGTTGGGCCCGTCCCCGTAGGGTTTCCATTGTAACCGGGAGGGGGGGAGGGAGGGTGGAAGGAGGGGGAGAGGGGTGGAAGGGTGGAGGGAGGGGGGGAGGGAGTGGGGGAGGGTCGGATGGAGGGAAGGAGGGAGGGGTGAGTTAGGGGCTGAGTGGTGATGGAGGTTGGGATTGAGGGGGGAGAGAGTGGGGATGGAGGTGGGAAGGAGGGGGGAGGAAGAGGTTGAGGGGGAAGTGGGACCTCCCCTTTTCCCAGTACCCCTCTTTCTCCCACCACCAAGCCCCCACCGCAACGACCCCTGTTGTCCCCCTCCCCAGTCCCCATTCTCAGACCCCCCCATTCTCTTGGAATAAAAAAAAAAACTTTTAAAAAAAAAGTGCTTTTTAATTGCTTGTTTTGAAACATTCGCGGTTAAGTGCTTTTTTAAAAAACATTCGCGGTTTAGTGCTGGTTTTGAAACATTCGCGGCTACTTAGTGCTTCTGTCAGTTGCTTTTCGAGGGAGGGAGTAGGGAGGTGTGGAGGGGGGAGGGGAGGGGGAGGGAGGGGGGAGGGGAGGGGTGAAGGGGGGGAGGGAGAGGGGAGGGAAGGGGGTAGGGGGGAGGGGGAGGGAGGGGGGAGGGGGAAGGGGAGGGAGGGGGGAAGGGGAGGGGGAGGGAGGGGGGGAGGGAGAAGGGAGGGAGGGGGGAGTGAGGGGGGAGGGAGGGGAACCTCCCATTTTCCCAGTACCCCTCTTTCCCCATTGGGCCCGTCCTCGTAGGGTTTCCATTGTAACCGGGAGGAGGGGAGGGAGGGTGGAAGGAGGGGGGAGGGGGAGAGGGATGGAATGGTGGAGGGAGGGGGGAGGGAGTGGGGGAGGGTGGATGGAGGGAAGGAGGGAGGGGGGGAGTTAGGGGCTGAGTGGTGAAGGAGGTTGGGATTGAGGGGGGAGGGAGGGGGGAGGGAGTGGGGATGGAGGTGGGAAGGAGGGGGGAGGAAGGGGTTGAGGGGGGAAGTGGGACCTCCCCTTTTCCCAGTACCCCTCTTTCCCCCACCACCAAGCCCCCTCCGCAACGACCCCTGTTGTCCCCCTCCCCAGTCCCCATTCTCAGACCCCCCCCATCTCTTGGAATAAAAAAAAATACTTTAAAAAAAAAAGTGCTTTTTAATTGCTTGTTTTGAAACATTCGCGGTTAAGTGCTTTTTTAAAAAACATTCGCGGTTAAGTGCTGGTTTTGAAACATTCGCGGCTACTTAGTGCTTCTGTCAGTTGCTTTTCGAGGGAGGGAGTAGGGAGGTGTGGAGGGGGGAGGGGAGGGGGAGGGAGGGGGGGGAAGGGGGGAGGGAGAGGGGAGGGAAGGGGGTAGGGGGGAGGGGGAGCGAGGGGGGAGGGGGGAAGGGGAGGGAGGGGGGAAGGGGAGGGGGAGGGAGGGGGGGAGGGAGAAGGGAGGGAGGGGGGAGTGAGGGGGGAGGGAGGGGAACCTCCCATTTTCCCAGTACCCCTCTTTCCCCATTGGGCCCGTCCTCGTAGGGTTTCCATTGTAACCGGGAGGAGGGGAGGGAGGGTGGAAGGAGGGGGGAGGGGGAGAGGGATGGAATGGTGGAGGGAGGGGGAGGGAGTGGGGGAGGGTGGAATGGAGGGAAGGAGGGAGGGGGGGAGTTAGGGGCTGAGTGGTGAAGGAGGTTGGGATTGAGGGGGGAGGGAGGGGGGAGGGAGTGGGGATGGAGGTGGGAAGGAGGGGGGAGGAAGGGGTTGAGGGGGGAAGTGGGACCTCCCCTTTTCCCAGTACCCCTCTTTCCCCCACCACCAAGCCCCCTCCGCAATGACCCCTGTTGTCCCCCTCCCCAGTCCCCATTCTCAGACCCCCCCCCCCCATTCTCTCTCTCCCCCAGACACACTCTCAGTGCTTTTTTCGAAACACTTGCCCCGGTGGCCCACGAGCATAGGGGCCCAATGCTGATCTGTGTATGTTAAGTGACTTGCAATAAAAAAAAATACTTTAAAAAAAGATAAGTGCTTTTTAAGTGCTTGTTTTGAAACATTCACGGTCACATAGTGCTTCTCACTGCGATCTGTTAGTGGTGCTTTTCGAAACAATGTAGCACCCATCTCAAACAAGCATTGGGAGGATGGGAGGGAGGGAAGGGGAGGGAGGGAGGAGAGAGGTGTGGAGGGAGGGGGGAAGGGGAGGGGGAACGGGGGGGAGGGAGAGGGGAGGGAGGGGGGATGGGATGGGGGAAGGGGGGAGGGAGGGGGACCTCCCCTTTTCCCAGTACCCCTCTTTCCCCGTTGGGCCCGTCCTCGTAGGGTTTCCATTGTAACCGGGAGGAGGGGAGGGAGGGAGGAGGAGGTGTGGAGGGAGGAGGGGAGGGGGGGAGGGGAGGGGGAGGGAGAGGGTTAGGGGGGAGGGGGAGGGGGGAGGGGAGGGGGGAAGGGGAGGGAGGGGGACCTCCCCTTTTCCCAGTACCCCTCTTTCCCCGTTGGGCCCGTCCCCGTAGGGTTTCCTTTGTAACCAGAAGGGGGGGAGGGAGGGTGGAAGGAGGGGGGAGGGGGAGAGGGATGGAAGGGTGGAGGGAGGGGGGGAGGATGGAGGGAAGGAGGGAGGGGGGGGAGTTAGGGGAGGAGGGGTGAGGGAGGTGGGGAGGGAGTTGGGGAGGAGGGGGGGAGGGAGTGGGGATGGAGGTGGGAAGGAGTGGGGAGGAAGGGGTGAGGGGGGAAGGGGGGGAGGGAGGGAATAGGGGCCCCATGCTGATCTGTGTATGTTAAGTGACTTGCACAACTTTAAAAAACTGGCAGTTGCTTTTCGCAACAATGTTGCAACAATCTCACACAAGCATTGTGACGTCACAAGCTGAAGATGTAAATTTAAAACCGAGCTGATCTCTCATTGGTGCACGGGTGCCATTGTGACATCACGCGCTGAAGCCCCTTCAAGAAAAGGGTTAGAAATGAAAATTTATACTTTAATATCTCTCTAGCTTTAAAAAGGTAGCTTCAATTTGAACGAAAGTACTTACAATAGTTGCCCATGTTAATGGTGAATACGGCGGTACAAAAATCGTAGCGCTTTGGTGTACCGTCTGGGAGGAGTAGGGTTTGGACCCTTCAAGAAAAGTGTTAGAAATGAAAATTTAAACTTTAATATCTCTCTAGCTTTAAAAAGGTAGCTTCAATTTGAACGAAAGTACTTACAATAGTTGCCCATGTCAATGGTGAATACGGCGGTACAAAAATCGTAGCGCTTTGGTGTACCGTCTGGGAGGAGCGGGGTTTGTAAGTTATGGACAGAAATCTTCGGAATCTTCCGTATATACATACGGAATCTTCCGTATATACATACGGAATGTTGGACCGCAGAGTTTTAGTATTATACTAGACCGAGTGGGCCCGTTGGGCCCGTCCTCGTAGGGTTTCCATTGTAACCGGGAGGGGAGGAAAGGGGGAGGGTTGGGGGAGGGAAGGGGGAGGGAGGAGGGAGGGGAGGGGGGGAGGGGGGAGGGAGAGGGGAGGGAGGGGGGTAGGGGGGAGGGAGGGGGGAATGGGAGGGGGAGGGGGGAAGGGAGGAGGGAAGGGGGGGAGGGAGAGGGGAGGGGGGAGGGAGGGAGGGGGACCTCCCCTTTTCCCAGTACCCCTCTTTCCCCGTTGGGCCCGTCCTCGTAGGGTTTCCATTGTAACCGGGAGGGGAGGGCGGGAAGGGGGAGGGAGGGAGGAGGGAGGTGTGGAGGGAGGAGGGGAGGGGAGGGAGGGGGGAGGGGAGGGAGGGGGGTAGGGGGGAGGGGGAGGGAGAGGGGAGGGGGGAGGGGAGGGGGAAGGGGGGAGGGAGGGGACCTCCCCTTTTCCCAGTACTCCTCTTTCCCCGTTGGGCCCGTCCTCGTAGGGTTTCAATTGTAACCGGGAGGGGGGAGGGAGGGTGGAAGGAGGGGGGAGAGGGATGGAAGGGTGGAGGGAGGGGGGGAGGGATTGGGGAGGGAGGGAAGGAGGGAGGGGGGAGTTAGGGGGGAGGGGGGAGGGAGTTGGGGAGGGAGGGGGAGGAGGGGGGGAGGGAGTGGGGATGGAGGTGGGAAGGAGGGGGGATGAAGGGGTTGAGGGGGAAGGGGGACCTCCCCTTTTCCCAGTACCCCTCTTTCCCCGTTGGGCCTGTCCTCATAGGGTTTCCATTGTAACCGGGAGGGGGGGGGGAGGGAGGAGGGAGGTGTGAAGGGAGGAGGGGAGGGGGAGGGAGGGGGGAGGGGAGGGGGAAGGGGAGGGGGGAAGGGGGTAGGGGGAGGGGAGGGAGGGGGATCTCCCCTTTTCCCAGTACCCCTCTTTCCCCGTTGGGCTCGTCCCCGTAGGGTTTCCATTGTAACCGGGAGGGGGGGAGGGAGGGTGGAAGGAGGTGGGAGGGGGAGAGGGATGGAAGGGTGGAGGGAGGGGGCAGGGAGTGGGGGAGGGTGGGATGGAGGGAAGGAGGGAGGGGGGGAGTTAGGGGCTGTGTGATGATGGAGGTTGGGATTGAGGGGGGAGGGAGGGGGGGAGCGAGTGGGGATGGAGGTGGGAAGGAGGGGGGAGGAAGGGGTTGAGGGGGGAAGTGGAACCTCCCCTTTTCCCAGTACCCCTCTTTCCCCCACCACCAAGCCCCCTCCGCAACGACCCCTGTTGTCCCCCTCCCCAGTCCCCATTCTCAGACCCCCCCCATTCTCTCTCTCCCCCAGACACACTCTCAGTGCTTTTTTCGAAACACTTGCCCCGGTGGCCCACGAGCATAGGGGCCCAATGCTGATTTCTGTATGTTAAGTGACTTGCAATAAAAAAAAATACTTTAAAAAAAGATAAGTGCTTTTTAAGTGCTTGTTTTGAAACATTCGCGGTCACATAGTGCTTCTCACTGCGATCTGTTAGTGGTGCTTTTCGAAACAATGTAGCACCCATCTCAAACAAGCATTGGGAGGATGGGAGGGAGGGAAGGGGAGGGAGGGAGGAGAGAGGTGTGGAGGGAGGGGGGAAGGGGAGGGGGGAACGGGGGAAGGGGGAGGGAGAGGGGAGGGAGGGGGGATGGGATGGGGGAAGGGGGAGGGAGGGGGACCTCCCCTTTTCCCAGTACCCCTCTTTCCCCGTTGGGCCCGTCCTCGTAGGGTTTCCATTGTAACCGGGAGGAGGGGAGGGAGGGAGGAGGGAGGTGTGGAGGGAGGAGGGGAGGGGGGGAGGGGAGGGGGGAAGGGGGAGGGAGAGGGTTAGGGGGGAGGGGGAGGGGGGAAGGGGAGGGAGGGGGACCTCCCCTTTTCCCAGTACCCCTCTTTCCCCGTTGGGCCCGTCCCCGTAGGGTTTCCTTTGTAACCAGAAGGGGGGGAGGGAGGGTGGAAGGAGGGGGGAGGGGGAGAGGGATGGAAGGGTGGAGGGAGGGGGGGGAGGATGGAGGGAAGGAGGGAGGGGGGGAGTTAGGGGAGGAGGGGTGAGGGAGGTGGGGAGGGAGTTGGGGAGGAGGGGGGAGGGAGTGGGGATGGAGGTGGGAAGGAGTGGGGAGGAAGGGGTTGAGGGGGGAAGGGGGGGAGGGAGGGAATAGGGGCCCCATGCTGACCTGTGTATGTTAAGTGACTTGCACAACTTTAAAAAACTGGCAGTTGCTTTTCGCAACAATGTTGCAACAATCTCACACAAGCATTGTGACGTCACAAGCTGAAGATGTAAATTTAAAACCGAGCTGATCTCTCATTGGTGCACGGGTGCCATTGTGACATCACGCGCTGAAGCCCCTTCAAGAAAAGGGTTAGAAATGAAAATTTAAACTTTAATATCTCTCTAGCTTTAAAAAGGTAGCTTCAATTTGAACGAAAGTACTTACAATAGTTGCCCACGTTAATGGTGAATATGGCGGTACAAAAATCGTAGCGCTTTGGTGTAACTTCAGGGAGGAGTAGGGTTTGTAAGTTATGGACAGAAATTCTTCGGAATCTTCCGTACATACACATATACATACATACATACGGAATGTTGGACCGCAGAGTTTTAGTAGTATATATACTAGACCGAGTGGGCCCGTTGGGCCCGTCCTCGTAGGGTTTCCATTGTAACCGGGAGGGGAGGAAAGGGGGAGGGTTGGGGGAGGGAAGGGGGAGGGAGGAGGGGAGGGGGGGGGGAGGGGGAGGGAGAGGGGAGGGAGGGGGGTAGGGGGAGGGAGGGGGAGAGGGGGGATGGGAGGGGGGAGGGGAGGGGGGAAGGGAGGAGGGAAGGGGGGAGGGAGAGGGGAGGGAGGTGGGTAGGGGGGAGGGAGGGAGGGGGACCTCCCCTTTTCCCAGTACCCCTCTTTCCCCGTTGGGCCCGTCCTCGTAGGTTTCCATTGTAACCGGGAGGAGGGGAGGGCGGGAAGGGGGAGGGAGGGAGGAGGGAGGTGTGGAGGGAGGAGGGGAGGGGAGGGAGGGGGGAGGGGAGGGAGGGGGGTAGGGGGGAGGGGGAGGGAGGGGGAGGGAGAGGGGAGGGGGGAGGGGAGCGGGAAGGGGGGAGGGAGGGGGACCTCCCCTTTTCCCAGTACTCCTCTTTCCCCGTTGGGCCCGTCCTCGTAGGGTTTCCATTGTAACCGGGAGGGGGGAGGGAGGGAGGAGGGAGTTGTGGAGGGAGGTGTGGAGGGAGGAGGGGAGGGTGAGGGAGGGGAGGGGGAGGGGGAAGAGGGGTAGGGGGGAGGGGAGGGAGGAGGGGAGGGAGGGGGAACTCCCCTTTTCCCAGTACCCCTCTTTCACCGTTGGGCCCGTCCCCGTAGGGTTTCCATTGTAACCGGGAGGGGGGGAGGGAGGGTGGAAGGAGGGGGAGAGGGGTGGAAGGGTGGAGGGAGGGGGGGAGGGAGTGGGGGAGGGTCGGATGGAGGGAAGGAGGGAGGGGTGAGTTAGGGGCTGAGTGGTGATGGAGGTTGGGATTGAGGGGGGAGGGAGGGGGGAGGGAGTGGGGATGGAGGTGGGAAGGAGGGGGGAGGAAGGGGTTGAGGGGGGAAGTGGGACCTCCCCTTTTCCCAGTACCCCTCTTTCCCCATTGGGCCCGTCCCCGTAGGGTTTCCATTGTAACCGGGAGTGGGGGAGGGAGGGTGGAAGGAGGGGGGAGGGGGAGAGGGATGGAAGGGTGGAGGGAGGGGGGGAAGGATGGAGGGAAGGAGGGAGGGGGGGGGAGTTAGGGGAGGAGGGGTGAGGGAGGTGGGGAGGGAGTTGGGGAGGAGGGGGGGAGGGAGTGGGGATGGAGGTGGGAAGGAGTGGGGAGGAAGGGGTTGAGGGGGGAAGGGGGGAGGGAGGGAATAGGGGCCCCATGCTGATCTGTGTATGTTAAGTGACTTGCACAACTTTAAAAAACTGGCAGTTGCTTTTCGCAACAATGTTGCAACAATCTCACACAAGCATTGTGACGTCACAAGCTGAAGATGTAAATTTAAAACCGAGCTGATCTCTCATTGGTGCACGGGTGCCATTGTGACATCACGCGCTGAAGCCCCTTCAAGAAAAGGGTTAGAAATGAAAATTTAAACTTTAATATCTCTCTAGCTTTAAAAAGGTAGCTTCAATTTGAACGAAAGTACTTACAATAGTTGCCCACGTTAATGGTGAATATGGCGGTACAAAAATCGTAGCGCTTTGGTGTACCGTCTGGGAGGAGTAGGGTTTGTAAGTTATGGACAGAAACTCTTCGGAATCTTCCGTACATACACATATACATACATACATACGGAATGTTGGACCGCAGAGTTTTAGTAGTATACTAGAAAAGAGGGCCCGTTGGGCCCGTCCCCACACCCCCCATTCTCACTCCCCCAGCCCCACTCTTACTCTCCAAGTGTGCCCGTTGGGCCCGGAAAAGAGGGCCCGTTGGGCCCGTCCCCACACCCCCCATTCTCTCCTCCCCCAGCCCCACTCTTACTCTCCAAGTGTGCCCGTTGGGGAGGGCCCGTTGGGCCCGTCCCCACACCCCCCATTCTCTCCTCCCCCAGCCCCACTCTTACTCTGTCCTCCTGATCTGTGTATGTCAAGTGACCACTATAGCCTTCTTTTTTTTTTTTTTTTCCTAATCAGATGTTTTGGGTTTTTTTCCTAATCAGATGTGCAGTACTTTGGTCAACGTGGGTTGTTTTTAAATGTGCTATACAAATAAAAGTGACTTGACTTGACTTGACTTGACTTGCAATAACAAAAAAGACTTCTTGGAAGCTTTTCGAAACAATGTAGCCGCCGTCACAAGCTGAAAACTAAATCCTTGCTGAAAACTAAATCCTTTTCTGTAAACTTTTGGAAACAAATGTAGCCCCTTGAAGAAAAGGGTTAGAAATGAAAATTTAAACTTTAATATCTCTCTAGCTTTAAAAAGGTAGCTTCAATTTGAACGAAAGTACTTACAATAGTTGCCCAGGTTAATGGTGAATACGGCGGTACAAAAATCGTAGCGCTTTGGTGTACCGTCTAGGAGGAGTAGGGTTTGTAAGTAATCTTCCGTACATACACATATACATACATACATACGGAATGTTGGACCGCAGAGTTTTAGTATTATATAGATAGATAGATAGATAGATAGATAGATAGATAGATAATAGATAGATAGATATATATATATATACACACATGTGTGTGTGCGCGTGTATGTATAGAAATAAATATATATATACACATACATGTGTGTGTGTGCGCGCGTATGTATAGAAATAAATATATATATATACATACATGTGTGTGTGTGTGAGCATATATAGAAATAAATATATATATATACACACACACATATATATATATATATATATATAATATATATATAAATAGAGCAGTGTCTCTCCCTACCTTCTGCCATATGTATATATATTGTGTGGGTGTGTGTGTGTGTATATATATATATATATATATATATATATTTATATACTGTATACATACATACTTATACACAC
>NW_027602684.1:0-30148 GCF_053455715.1 Rhinoraja longicauda | reverse complement strand
TCGAAGGTGGGTGGGAGGCTGGCTTTGATGTGCTGCAGGACCAGTCTCTCGAAGCACTTTGTGATGACCGGTGTGAGTGCTACCGGACGGTAGTCGTTAAGACCGCTGATGACAGGCTTTTTCGGCAGTGGGATGATTATGGCGGACTTCAGGCAGGGAGGGATGGTGGATTTTAAAAGGGACAGGTTGAAGATTTTTGTGAAGACCTCAGATAATTGGTCTGCACATTCCCTCAGCACTCTGCCCGTCACACCATCGGGGCCTGCAGCTTTCCTGGGATTCACTGCTCTGAGCACTCGCTTAACGTCATACTCCTGCACAGTGAAGGTGTTGCTCTCAGGTGCTGGAGAGGGTGTAATGTCTGCCACTGTAGCTTTCACCTCGAAACGAGCAAAGAAACAGTTAAGTTCCTCAGCCAACGAGGCGTCGCCGTCGGCAGTCGTGCGGTTGCTGGTCTTGTAATTGGTGATGTGCTGGATGCCTTGCCATACCCGCCGTGGGTCATTGTTGGAAAAGTGGTCCTCAATCTTCCTCTTGTAGGACGCTTTGGCATCCTTGATGCCTCTCTTCAGGTTGGTTCTAGCAGCACTGTATAGAGCTCTGTCACTAGACCTGAAGGCGGTGTTACGGTCCTTGAGGAGAGACCTGACATCCTTTGTCATCCAGGGTTTTTGATTGGGGTACAACCGGATGCGTTTGTCGACGGTGACATTGTCAACGCAGTTTTTGATGTAGCAAAGTACAGTTGATGTGTACTCCTCCAAGTCCTGATCCTCAAAAATATCCCAGTTGGTCCTTTCGAAGCAATCCTGCAGCTGCGAGGAAGCTCCTTCAGGCCATGTCTTCACAGTCTTTATGGTGACTGGAGCTTTCCTCCTGAGTGGGGTGTATGCTGGGGTTAGGAATATGGACAGGTGATCTGACTGCCCCAGGTGTGGTAGTGGTGCTGACCTGAACCCCTTCTTAATATTTGAGTAAACCTTGTCTAGTGTGTTTTTCCCCCTGGTAGCACATCTTATGTGTTGTTCAAGTTTCGGGAGAACTGACTTTAGGTCTGCATGGTTGAAGTCCCCGGCTATGATGTGGGCTGCTTCTGGATATGTGCTCTGTTGTGAGTTTATTGCACCTAGCAGGTAGCCTAAAGCTGTGCTAGCGTTAGCATTCGGTGGGATGTAGACTGCTGTTACTATAACCCCTGTAAATTCGCGAGGAAGGTAAAAAGGCCTGCATTTAACTGTTAGGGACTCCAGATCAGGAGAACAGTGGCTATCTATGGTTTGGATATTAGTGCACCAGCTGTTGTGCACATAAATGCATAACCCCCCCCCCTTGCTCTTACCGGAGTCGATGTTTCTGTCCCAACGAAACGCTGTGCGCCCGGCTAGCTCAATGGCTCCGTCTGGGATAAGTGGATGAAGCCATGTCTCTGTTACTAAGAGAATGCAACAGTCCTCCACGAGTTTGTTTGCTGATATCTGTAGTTTAAGTTCGTCCATTTTGTTGATGATGGATCTGGCGTTGGTGCATTAAATCAAATAAAGTTAAACTGAATTACATTGGTTTGAACCGTGTTTAACTAAACTACATTAAATTAAATAAAGTTAAACTGAATTTAATTGGTTTGAATCATGTTTAACTAAACTACATTAAATTAAATAAAGATAAACTGAATTAAATTGATTTGAACCGTGTTTAACTAAACTACATTAAATTAAATAAAGCTAAACTGAATTACATTGATTTGAACCGTGTTGAACTAAACTACATTAAATTCAATTAACACAAAAAAATAGACAACACACTAATGGATTTAAAACACAAGAAGCTTACCCACTTGCAGGAGTTGGCAGAGGTTACAGGTTCGATGCCAGAGTTGGCCGGTCTGAGCTCCCAATACTGCAATTAGCAGCATGCAGCTTTTTATTTATTGAGGAGCTGAGGTGACACACACACAAATTCCACAAACAGATGCCTTTACCTTATTTGGCATAAACCTGTTCCAAGTTAACTCTCTGAGCTAAACTCTGTGCACAGGTTTCAGTGCTCAAGGCACCCAAGGGTGCTCCACCATAGAAACCATTATCACATTGGGGTAACCTTTACATGAAGGCAGTTTCGGCCATTGTCACAGATGGAAAACTAACCGCATTTCCTGTCCTCAGGTATCTTTGCAAACAACTCGTCTGTCTGCCTTGCCTTTTGCAGTACACATTTTTAAATTTACCAAAAAGCTACGAGCTTTGATTTTTAAATTTACAAAAAAGCTACGAGCTTTAATTTATAAATTTATCAAAAAGCTGCGAGCTTTAATTGATAAATTTATCAAAAAGCTACGAGCTTTAATTGATAAATTTATCAAAAAGCTACGAGCTTTAATTTATAAATTTATCAAAAAGCTGCGAGCTTTAATTGATAAATTTATCAAAAAGCTACGAACTTTAATTTATAAAATATCTTTTAATAGCAAGAGGTGGAGAGAGAGGAGGGGGCGAGAGAGAGGGAAGGGGAGAGAGAGGAGAGAGAGAGAGAGAGATTCACACACACACAAACAAACTCAAAAAGCTACGAGCTTTAATTTTTAAATTTATCAAAAGGCTACGAACTTTAATTTATAAACCGGCATGTTGGTCGTTGTGGGCAGGTGGGACTAGTGTAGATGGGGCATGTTGGTCGGTGTGGGCAAGTGGGACTAGTGTAGATGGGGCATGTTGGTCGGTGTGGGCAGGTGGGACTAGTGTAGATGGGGCATGTTGGTCGGTGTGGGCGGGTGGGACTAGTGTAGATGGGGCATGTTGGTCGGTGTGGGCAAGTGGGACTAGTGTAGATGGGGCATGTTGGTCGGTGTGGGCAGGTGGGACTAGTGTAGATGGGGCATGTTGGTCGGTGTGGACCAAAACTACACACAATACTCCAGGTGCGGTCTCACCAAGGCCTTGTACAACTGCAGCAGAACCTCCCTGCTCCTATACTCAAATCCTCTTGCTATGAATGCCAACATACCATTCACTTTCTTCACTGCCTGCTGCACCTGCATGCTTGCTTTCAATGACTGGTGCACCATGACACCCAGGTCACGTTGCATCTCCCCTTCTCCCAATCGGTCACCATTCAGGTAATACTCTGCTTTCCTGTTCTTGCCGCCAAAGTGGATAACCTCACATTTATCCACATTATATTGCATCTGCCATGCATTTGCTCACTCGCCTAATCTATCCAAGTCACTCTGCAGCCTCCTAGCATCCTCCTAGCACATGTTGGTCTGTGTGGGCGGGTGGGACTAGTGTAGATGGGGCATGTTGGTCGCTGTGGGCAGGTGGGACTAGTGTAGATGGGGCATGTTGGCCGGTGTGGGAAGGTGGGACTAGTGTAGATGGGGCATGTTGGGCGGTGTGGGCAGGTGGGACTAGTGTAGATGGGGCATGTTGGGCGGTGTGGGCAGGTGGGACTAGTGTAGATGGGGCATGTTAGAAACATAGAAATTAGGTGCAGGAGTAGGCCATTCGGCCCTTCGAGCCTGCACCGCCATTCAATATGATCATGGCTGATCATCCAGCTCAGTAGCCTGTACCTGCCTTCTATCCATACCCCCAGATCCCTTTAGCAAAAAGGGCCACATCTAACTCTTAAATATAGCCAATGAACTGGCCTCAACTACCTTCTGTGGCAGAGAATTCATCAGATTCACCACTCTCTGTGTGAAGAAAAGTTTTCTCATCTCGGTCCTAAAAGACTTCCCCCTTATCCTTAAGCTGTGACCCCTGGTTCTGGACTCCCCCAACATCGGGAACAATCTTCCCGCATCTAGCCTCTCCAACCCCTTAAGAATTTTATATGTTTCTATAAGATCCCCCCTCAGTCTTCTAAATTCCAGCGAGTATAAGCCCAGTCTATCCAGTCTTTCCTCATATGAAAGTCCCACCATCCCAGGGATCAATCTGGTGAACCTTCTCTGTACTCCCTCTAAGGCAAGAACGTCTTTCCTCAGGTTAGGAGACCAAAACTGCACACAATACTCCAGGTGCGGTCTCACCAAGGCCTTGTACAACTGCAGCAGAACCTCCCTGCTCCTATACTCAAATCCTCTTGCTATGAATGCCAAAATACCATTCGCTTTCTTCACTGCCTGCTGCACCTGCATGCTTGCTTTCAATGACTGGTGCACCATGACACCCAGGTCACGTTGCATCTCCCCTTCTCCCAATCGGTCACCATTCAGGTAATACTCTGCTTTCCTGTTCTTGCCGCCAAAGTGGATAAGATCACATTTATCCACATTATATTGCATCTGCCATGCATTTGCCCACTCGCCTAATCTATCCAAGTCACTCTGCAGCCTCCTAGCATCCTCCTAGCACATGTTGGTCGGTGTGGGCGGGTGGGACTAGTGTAGATGGGGCATGTTGGGCGGTGTGGGCAGGTGGGACTAGTGTAGATGGGGCATGTTGGTCAGTGTGGGCGGGTGGGACTAGTGTAGATGGGGCATGTTGGTCAGTGTGGGCAGGTGGGACTAGTGTAGATGGGGCATGTTGGTCAGTGTGGGCAGGTGGGACTAGTGTAGATGGGGCATGTTGGTCAGTGTGGGCAGGTGGGACTAGTGTAGATGGGGCATGTTGGTCGGTGTGGGCAGGTGGGACTAGTGTAGATGGGGCATGTTGGTCGGTGTGGGCAGGTGGGACTAGTGTAGATGGGGCATGTTGGTCAGTGTGGGCAGGTGGGACTAGTGTAGATGGGGCATGATGGACGGTGTGGGCAGGTGGGACTAGTGTAGATGGGGCATGATGGACGGTGTGGGCAGGTGGGACTAGTGTAGATGGGGCATGTTGGTCAGTGTGGGCAGGTGGGAGTAGTGTAGATGGGGCATGATGGACGGTGTGGGCGGGTTGGACTAGTGTAGATGGGGCATGTTGGTCTGTGTGGGCGGGTGGGACTAGTGTAGATGGGGCATGTTGGTCAGTGTGGGCAGGTGGGACTAGTGTAGATGGGGCATGTTGGACGGTGTGGGCGGGTGGGACTAGTGTAGATGGGGCATGTTGGACGGTGTGGGCGGGTGGGACTAGTGTAGATGGGTCATGTTGGACGGTGTGGGCGGGTGGGACTAGTGTAGATGGGGCATGATGGCTATCCACCTCTTGCTATTAAAAGATATTTTATAAATTAAAGCTCATAGTTTTTTGTTTGGGGGAGAGAGAGGGAGGGAGGGAGAGAGGGAGGGATGGAGTGAGGGAGGGAGAGAGGAGGGGAAGAGAGAGGAGGGGGAGAGAGAGGAGGGGGAGAGAGAGGGGGAGAGAGAGAGGAGGGGAAAGAGAAGGGGGAGAGCTATTTAATCTTGTTATTAAAAAGATATTTTATACCTCAAAAAGCTACGAGCTTTAATTTATAAAATATCTTTTAATAGCAAGAGGTGGAGACTGGGTGTGGACAATGTCGCCCGTCGGGCGGGCTGCTAATTGATAATTGGTGGGATCGCTGAGCCTTGGGGAAGTTGTGGGCTTATGAAGGGCCACATGTGCTCACTGTTTATTTCAACAAAATGGCTGCCACATGTGCTCGCTGTTTTTTTCAACGAAATGGCCGCCACATGTGCTCGCTGTTTCTTTGTGTCAATGTTTGTCCTAGATTGCTAGCTCCCCTTCCCTCTCTCTCTCCCCCTCCTCTCTCTCACAATAGGTGCAGGAGGGGGCCATTCGGCCCTTCGAGCCTGTACGCACCGCCATTCAATGTGATCGCGGCTGATCGTTCTCAATCAGTACCGCGTTCCTGCCTTCTCCCCATACCCCCTGATTCCGCTATCCTTAAGAGCTCTATCTAACTCTTTCTCTTGAATGCATCCGGAGAATTGGCCTCCACTGCCTTCTGAGGCAGAGAATTCCACAGATTCACAACTCTCTGACTGGAAAAGTTTTTCCTCATCTCCGTTCTAAATGGCCTACCCCTTATTCTTAAACTGTGTGGCCCCTTGTTTTGGACTCCCCCAACATTGGGAACATGTTTCCTGCCTCTAACGTGTCCAACCCCTTAATAATCTTATACGTTTATACAGTGTATACAAGCCTAGTCGCTCCAGTCTTTCAACATACGACAGTCCCGCCATTCCGGGAATTAACCTGGTGAACCTACGTTGCACGCCCTCAATAGCAGGAATATCCTTCCTCAAATTTGAAGACCAAAACTGCACACAGTACTCCAGGTGCGGTCTCACTAGGGCCCTGTACAACTGCAGAAGGACATCTTTGCTCCTATACTCAACTCCTATACTCAACTCAACTCATTTGTGCTGCCAGATAATAATTTTTAAAATTTGGTAATTGCAGTCCACCTAATTCAAATTTCCATGTTAATTTTTCCAGACACTCTTGGCATTTTACCTTTCCAAAGAAAATTCCTCACAATTTTGTTCAATTCTTGAAAAAATTTATTTAGCAAAGGTATAGGCAGTGTTTGGAATAAATACTGTATCCTCGGAAAAATATTCATCTTAATACAGTTCACTCTCCCTAGCAATGTAATTGGAAGATTCATCCATTTCTTCAGGTCCTCATCTATTTTTTTTATTAATGGTTTATAATTTAATTTATACAAATTATTTAACTTATTATCTACTTTAACTCCTAAGTACTTAATGCCTTCTTTTTGCCATTTAAACTGGCTTTCTCTTTTACATTGGTCATAATTGCCTTCAAAAAGAGGCATTATTTCAGTTTTATCTTTATTAATTTTTATATCCTGATACTTTCCCGTATTCTTCCAATCTGAAATATAATTTTCTTAAGGATTCCAATGGTCGAGTAAGACAAATTAAGACATCATCTGCAAATAAAGTAATTTTGTGATCTTCCATGACTGAAGAAAATGTGGCCAAAGGAATATACTGCAAAAGGCAAGGGATGTTGTTTGCAAAGATACCTGACTACAGGGAATGTAGCCCAAGTTGTGATCATCGCTTCTATTGTGTACATGGTTGGAGGTGTGAATGTAAAACAAAGGGCCGAAGCTGCCTTCATGTCTGGTTACTCCAATGTGATAATTGCTTCTATTGTGTAGCCCTGAGCTCTGGAATAAAGTGGAGATTTTTCTTTTTAATATAGTTTTGGAGAGTTTGAGAAAGGGAGGGAGGGAGGGAGGGAGGGAGAGAGAGGGAGGAAGGGAGAGAGAGGGAGGGAGGGAGGGAGAGGGAGAGAGAGGGAGGGAGGGAGGGAGAGAGAGGGAGGGAGGGAGGGAGAGGGGGAGAGAGAGAGATTCATCCACGTACAAACAAACTCAAAAAGCTACGAGCTTTAATTTATAGAAACAGAAACAGAGAAAATAGGTGCAGGAGTAGGCCATTCGGCCCTTCGAGCCTGTACGCACCGCCATTCAATATGATCATGGCTGATCATCCAGCTCAGTATACTGTACCTGCCTTCTCTCAATACCCCCTGATCCCTTTAGCCACAAGGGCCACATCTAACTTCCTCTTAAATATAGCCAATGAACTGGCCTCAACTACCTTCTGTGGCAGAGAGTTCCACTGGCAGAGAATTCCAGTGGAATTTATCAAATAAAATAAATTTATCAAAAAGCTACGAGCTTTAATTTATAAATTTATCAAAAAGCTACAAGCTTTAATTTATAAATTTATCAAAAAGCTACGAGCTTTAATTTATAAATTTATCAAAAAGCTACGAGCTTTAATTTTTAAATTTATCAAAAAGCTACGAGCTTTAATTTATAAACCGGCATGTTGGTCGTTGTGGGCAGGTGGGACTAGTGTAGATGGGGCATGTTGGTCGGTGTGGCACTAGTGTAGATGGGGCATGTTGGTCGTTGTGGGCAGGTGGGACTAGTGTAGATGGGGCATGTTGGTCTGTGTGGGCAGGTGGGACTAGTGTAGATGGGGCATGTTGGCCAGTGTGGGAAGGTGGGACTAGTGTAGATGGGGCATGTTGGCCGGTGTGGGCAGGTGGGACTTGTGTAGATGGGGCATGTTGGTCTGTGTGGGCAGGTGGGACTAGTGTAGATGGGGCATGTTAGAAACATAGAAAATAGATGCAGGAGTAGGCCATTCGGCCCTTCGAGCCTGCACCGACATTCAATATGATCATGGCTGATCATCCAGCTCAGTATCCTGTACCTGCCTTCTCTCCATACCCCCTGATCCCTTTAGCAAAAAGGGCCACATCTAACTCCCTCTTAAATATAGCCAATGAACTGGCCTCCACTACCTTCTGTGGCAGAGAATTCCGCAGATTCACCACTCTCTGTGTGAAGAAATGTTTTCTCATCTCGGTCCTAAAAGAATTCCCCCTTATCCTTAAGCTGTGACCCCTGGTTCTGGACTCCCCCAACATCGGGAACAATCTTCCCGCATCTAGCCTCTCCAACCCCTTAAGAATTTTATATGTTTCTATAAGATCCCCCCTCAGTCTTCTAAATTCCAGCGAGTACAAGCCCAGTCTATCCAGTCTTTCCTCATATGAAAGTCCCACCATCCCAGGGATCAATCTGGTGAACCTTCTCTGTACTCCCTCTAAGGCAAGAAAGTCTTTCCTCAGGTTAGGAGACCAAAACTGCACACAATACTCCAGGTGCTGTCTCACCAAGGCCCTGTACAACTGCAGCAGAACCTCCCTGCTCCTATACTCAAATCCTCTTGCTATGAATGCCAACATACCATTCACTTTCTTCACTGCCTGCTGCACCTGTACACGGTGTGGGCGGGTGGGACTAGTGTAGATGGGGCATGTTGGTCAGTGTGGGCACGTGGGACTAGTGTAGATGGGGCATGTTGGTCAGTGTGGGCGGGTGGGACTAGTGTAGATGGGGCATGTTGGTCAGTGTGGGCAGGTGGGACTAGTGTAGATGGGGCATGTTGGACGGTGTGGGCGGGTGGGACTAGTGTAGATGGGGCATGTTGCTCAGTGTGGGCGGGTGGGACTAGTGTAGATGGGGCATGTTGGTCAGTGTGGGCGGGTGGGACTAGTGTAGATGGGGCATGTTGGTCAGTGTGGGCAGGTGGGACTAGTGTAGATAGGGCATGTTGGACGGTGTGGGCGGGTGGGACTAGTGTAGATGGGGCATGTTGGTCAGTGTGGGCGGGTGGGACTAGTGTAGATGGGGCATGTTGGACGGTGTGGGCAGGTAGGACTAGTGTAGATGGGGCATGTTGGACGGTGTGGGCGGGTGGGACTAGTGTAGATGGGGCATGTTGGTCAGTGTGGGCAGGTGGGACTAGTGTAGATGGGGCATGTTGGTCGTGTGGGCAGGTGGGACTAGTGTAGATGGGGCATGTTGGACGGTGTGGGCAGGTGGGACTAGTGTAGATGGGGCATGTTGGTCAGTGTGGGCAGGTGGGACTAGTGTTGATGGGGCATGTTGGTCAGTGTGGGCAGGTGGGACTAGTGTTGATGGGGCATGTTGGACAGTGTGGGCGGGTGGGACAAGTGTAGATGGGGCATGATGGACGGTGTGGGCAGGTGGGACTAGTGTAGATGGGGCATGATGGACGGTGTGGGCGGGTGGGACTAGTGTAGATGGGGCATGATGGACGGTGTGGGACTAGTGTAGATGGGGCATGTTGGACGGTGTGGGCGGGTGGGACTAGTGTAGATGGGGCATGTTGGTCAGTGTGGGCGGGTGGGACTAGTGTAGATGGGGCATGTTGGTCGGTGTGGGCGGGTGGGACTAGTGTAGATGGGGCATGTTGGCCGGTGTGGGCAGGTGGGACTAGTGTAGATGGGGCATGTTGGACGGTGTGGGCAGGTGGGACTAGTGTAGATGGGGCATGTTGGTCGTTGTGGGCAGGTGGGACTAGTGTAGATGGGGCATGTTGGTCAGTGTGGGCGGGTGGGACTAGTGTAGATGGGGCATGTTGGTCAGTGTGGGCAGGAGGGACTAGTGTAGATGGGGCATGTTGGACGGTGTGGGCGGGTGGGACTAGTGTAGATGGGGCATGTTGGTCAGTGTGGGCGGGTGGGACTAGTGTAGATGGGGCATGTTGGACGGTGTGGGCTGGTGGGACTAGTGTAGATGGGGCATGTTGGTCAGTGTGGGCAGGTGGGACTAGTGTAGATGGGGCATGTTGGTCAGTGTGGGCAGGTGGGACTAGTGTTGATGGGGCATGTTGGTCAGTGTGGGCATGTGGGATTAGTGTTGATGGGGCATGTTGGACAGTGTGGGCGTGTGGGACAAGTGTAGATGGGGCATGATGGACGGTGTGGGCAGGTGGGACTAGTGTAGATGGGGCATGATGGACGGTGTGGGCGGGTGGGACTAGTGTAGATGGGGCATGATGGACGGTGTGGGACTAGTGTAGATGGGGCATGTTGGACGGTGTGGGCGGGTGGGACTAGTGTAGATGGGGCATGTTGGTCAGTGTGGGCGGGTGGGACTAGTGTAGATGGGGCATGATGGCTATCCACCTCTTGCTATTAAAAGATATTTTATAAATTAAAGCTCATAGTTTTTTGTTTGGGGGAGAGAGAGGGAGAGAAGGAGGGATGGAGTGAGGGAGGGAGAGAGGAGGGGAAGAGAGAGGAGGGGGAGAGAGAGGAGGGGGAGAGAGAGGGGGAGAGAGAGAGGAGGGGAAAGAGAAGGGGGAGAGCTATTTAATCTTGTTATTAAAAAGATATTTTATGCCTCAAAAAGCTACGAGCTTTAATTTATAAAATATCTTTTAATAGCAAGAGGTGGAGACTGGGTGTGGACAATGTCGCCCGTCGGGCGGGCTGCTAATTGATAATTGGTGGGATCGCTGAGCCTTGGGGAAGTTGTGGGCTTATGAAGGGCCACATGTGCTCACTGTTTCTTTGTGTCAATGTTTGTCCTTGCTTGCTGGCTCCCCTTCCCTCTCTCTCTCCCCCTCCTCTCTCTCACAATAGGTGCAGGAGGAGGCCATTCGGCCCTTCGAGCCTGTACGCACCGCCATTCAATGTGATCGCGGCTGATCGTTCTCAATCAGTACCCACTCTCTGTGGGTTTTAAATTGGTTAATTTTTTCGGGGTTAAATATAGTTGATGTAAAAAATTATATTGTACTAAACTATATCTCACATTAATAGTATTTTTCATACTATCTAAACACAATCTTTCCCAACTTGGTTCATCAATGATAATATTAAGATCTGTTTCCCATCTTTGTCTTGATTTTTGAATTCCTATCTTTGGACTAGATTTTTGTAATAATTTATACATTGATGATATAATTTTTTTTATTCCCTTGCCCTGAATCAAGGATTCAATTCCTTTAATCTGAAATAGAGACATTGAATGACCTATCTTTTCCCTTAAAAAAGATTGTAATTGATAATAGAAAAAAATACTATTCCCTGGAATTTGATATTTATTTCTCAATTGAGAAAATGTCAAAAAGTTATTTCCTTCATAGCAATCTCCTATATGTTTAATACCCTTCTGTTCCCAGACTTGTAGTATTTGATTATTCCAAGCAAACGGCAATAATCTATTTTTTACTAATGGAGTTTTAGCTGTTAAAACAAATCTTTTATCATTAACTTTAACTGTTTTCAACAATGTATTAATTAAATGTTTTAGCAAAGGTGACTCTTTATCCATAACTAATAGCTTTGCTTTCCATTTATATATAAATTCTTCTGGACATAACTCTTTTATTTTATCCATTTCAATTTTAACCCATGCTGTTTTTACACCCTCTTGATAAAAGGATGAAATAAAACTCATTTGTGCTGCCAGATAATAATTTTTAAAATTTGGTAATTGCAGTCCACCTAATTCAAATTTCCATGTTAATTTTTCCAGAGACACTCTTGGCATTTTACCTTTCCAAAGAAAATTCCTCACAATTTTGTTCAATTCTTGAAAAAATTTATTTAGCAAAGGTATAGGCAGTGTTTGGAATAAATACTGTATCCTCGGAAAAATATTCATCTTAATACAGTTCACTCTCCCTAGCAATGTAATTGGAAGATTCATCCATTTCTTCAGGTCCTCATCTATTTTTTTTATTAATGGTTTATAATTTAATTTATACAAATTATTTAACTTATTATCTACTTTAACTCCTAAGTACTTAATGCCTTCTTTTTGCCATTTAAACTGACTTTCTCTTTTACATTGGTCATAATTGCCTTCAAAAAGAGGCATTATTTCAGTTTTATCTTTATTAATTTTATATCCTGATACTTTCCCGTATTCTTCCAATCTGAAATATAATTTTCTTAAGGATTCCAATGGTCTAGTAAGACAAATTAGGACATCATCTGCAAATAAAGTAATTTTGTGATCTTCCTGATTAACTTTAAATCCTTTAATGTCTGAATCTGATCTTATTAGTTCTGCCAGAGGTTCAATAGCCAGATTCAAACTCTCTGTCCCAGATTTAAAACTAGCTACATTCCCTGTCCTCATGTATCTTTGCAAACAACTCGTCTGTCTGTCTGTGCTGGCTTTCGCAGTACACATTCTCGGAGGTGTGAATGTAAAACAAGGGCCGAAGCTGCCAATGTGATAATCGCTTCTATTGTGTAGCCCTGAGCTCTGGAATAAAGTGGAGATTTAAAAAAAATATATAGCTTTGGAGAGTTTGAGAAAGGGAGGGAGGGAGGGAGAGAGACAGAGAGGGAGGGAGGGAGGGTGAGATGGGGAGGGAGGGAGAGAGAGGGGGAGAGAGAGAGATTCACCCACGTACAAACAAACTCAAAAAGCTACGAGCTTTAATTTATAGAAACAGAAACATAGAAAATAGGTGCAGGAGTAGGCCATTCGGCCCTTCGAGCCTGTACGCACCGCCATTCAATATGATCATGGCTGATCATCCAGCTCAGTATCCTGTACCTGCCTTCTCTCCATACCCCCTGATCCCTTTAGCCACAAGGGCCACATCCAACTCCCTCTTAAATATAGCCAATGAACTGGCCTCAACTACCTTCTGTGGCAGAGAGTTCCACTGGCAGAGAATTCCAGCGGAATTTATCAAATAAAATAAATTTATCAAAAAGCTACGAGCTTTAGTTTATAAATTTATCAAAAAGCTACAAGCTTTCATTTATAAAATATCTTTTATTAGCAAGAGGTGGAGAGAGAGGAGGGAGAGAGAGAGAGGGAAGGGGAGAGAGAGGAGAGAGAGAGAGAGATTCACACACACACAAACAAACTCAAAAAGCTACGAGCTTTGATTTATAAATTTATAAAAAAACTGCGAGCTATAATTTATAAATTTATCAATAAGCTACCAGCTTTAAATTATAAACAGGCATGTTGGCCGGTGTGGGCAGGTGGGACTAGTGTAGATGGGGCATGTTGGTCAGTGTGGGCAGGTGGGACTAGTGTAGATGGGGCATGTTGGCCGGTGTGGGCAGGTGGGACTAGTGTAGATGGGGCATGTTGGCCGGTGTGGGCAGGTGGGACTAGTGTAGATGGGGCATGTTGGTCGGTGTGGGCAGGTGGTACTAGTGTAGATGGGGCATGTTGGTCGGTGTGGGCAGGTGGGACTAGTGTAGATGGGGCATGTTGGTCGGTGTGGGCAGGTGGGACTAGTGTAGATGGGGCATGTTGGTCTGTGTGGGCGGGTGGGACTAGTGTAGATGGGGCATGTTGGCCGGTGTGGGCAGATGGGACTAGTGTAGATGGGGCATGTTGGACGGTGTGGGCAGGTGGGACTAGTGTAGATGGGGCATGTTGGTCAGTGTGGGCAGGTGGGACTAGTGTAGATGGGGCATGTTGGTCGGTGTGGGCGGGTGGGACTAGTGTAGATGGGGCATGTTGGTCAGTGTGGGCAGGTGGGACTAGTGTAGATGGGGCATGTTGGACGGTGTGGGCGGGTGGGACTAGTGTAGATGGGGCATGTTGGTCAGTGTGGGCGGGTGGGACTAGTGTAGATGGGGCATGTTGGTCAGTGTGGGCGGGTGGGACTAGTGTAGATGGGGCATGTTGGTCAGTGTGGGCAGGTGGGACTAGTGTAGATGGGGCATGTTGGTCGGTGTGGGCAGGTGCGACTAATGTAGATGGGGCATGTTGGTCGGTGTGGGCAGGTGGGACTAGTGTAGATGGGGCATGTTGGTCGGTGTGGGCAGGTGGGACTAGTGTAGATGGGGCATGTTGTTCGGTGTGGGACTAGTGTAGATGGGGCATGTTGGACGGTGTGGGCAGGTGGGACTAGTGTAGATGGGGCATGTTGGTCAGTGTGGGCAGGTGGGACTAGTGTAGATGGGGCATGTTGTTCAGTGTGGGCGGGTGGGACTAGTGTAGATGGGGCATGTTGGTCAGTGTGGGCAGGTGGGACTAGTGTAGATGGGGCATGTTGGACGGTGTGGGCGGGTGGGACTAGTGTAGATGGGGCATGTTGGTCAGTGTGGGCGGGTGGGACTAGTGTAGATGGGGCATGTTGGTCAGTGTGGGCGGGTGGGACTAGTGTAGATGGGGCATGTTGGTCAGTGTGGGCGGGTGGGAGTAGTGTAGATGGGGCATGTTGGTCGGTGTGGGCAGGTGCGACTAATGTAGATGGGGCATGTTGGTCGGTGTGGGCAGGTGGGACTAGTGTAGATGGGGCATGTTGGTCGGTGTGGGCAGGTGGGACTAGTGTAGATGGGGCATGTTGTTCGGTGTGGGACTAGTGTAGATGGGGCATGTTGGTCGGTGTGGGCAGGTGGGACTAGTGTAGATGGGTCATGTTAGAAACATAGAAACATAGAAAATAGGTGCAGGAGTAGGCCATTCGGCCCTTCGAGCCTGTACGCACCGCCATTCAATATGATCATGGCTGATCATCCAGCTCAGTATCCCGTACCTGCCTTCTCTCCATACCCCCTGATCCCTTTAGCCACAAGGGCCACATCTAACTCCCTCTTAAATATAGCCAATGAACTGGCCTCAACTACCTTCTGTGGCAGAGAGTTCCACTGGCAGAGAATTCCAGTGGAATTTATCAAATAAAATAAATTTATCAAAAAGCTACGAGCTTTAATTTATAAATTTATCAAAAAGCTACGAGCTTTAATTTTTTTAGTTTATCAAAAAGCTACGAGCTTTAATTTTTAAATTTATCAAAAAGCTACGAGCTTTCATTGATAAAATATCTTTTAATAGCAAGAGGTGGAGAGAGAGGAGGGGGAGAGAGAGAGGGAAGGGGAGAGAGAGGAGAGAGAGAGAGAGATTCACACACACACAAACAAACTCAAAAAGCTACGAGCTTTAATTTATAAATTTATCAAAAAGCTACGAGCTTTAATTTATAAATTTATCAATAAGCTACGAGCTTTAAATTATAAACAGGCATGTTGGTCAGTGTGGGCAGGTGGGACTAGTGTAGATGGAGCATGTTGGTCGGTGTGGGCAGGTGGGACTAGTGTAGATAGGGCATGTTGGTCGGTGTGGGCAGGTGGGACTAGTGTAGATGGGGTATGTTGGTCGGTGTGGGCAGGTGGGACTAGTGTAGATGGGGCATGTTGGTCGGTGTGGGCAGGTGGGACTAGTGTAGATGGGGCATGTTGGCTGGTGTGGGCAGGTGGGACTAGTGTAGATGGGGCATGTTAGAAACATAGAAACATAGAAATAGGTGCAGGAGTAGGCCATTCGGCCCTTCGAGCCTGCACGGCCATTCAATATGATCATGGCTGATCATCCAGCTCAGTAGCCTGTACCTGCCTTCTCTCCATACCCCCTGATCCCTTTAGCCACAAGGGCCACATCTAACTCTTAAATATAGCCAATGAACTGGCCTCAACTACCTTCTGTGGCAGAGAGTTCCACTGGCAGAGAATTCCAGTGGAATTTATCAAATAAAATATATTTATCAAAAAGCTACGAGCTTTAATTTATAAATTTACCAAAAAGCTACGAGCTTTAATTTATAAATTTATCAAAAAGCTACGAGCTTTAATTTATAAATTTATCAAAAAGCTACGAGCTTTAATTTATAAACCGGCATGTTGGTCGGTGTGGGCAGGTGGGACTAGTGTAGATGGGGCATGTTGGCCGGTGTGGGCGGGTGGGACTAGTGTAGATTGGGCATGTTGGTCGGTGTGGTCAGGTGGGACTAGTGTAGATGGGGCATGTTGGTCGGTGTGGGCAGGTGGGACTAGTGTAGGTGGGGCATGTTGGTCTGTGTGGGCAGGTGGGACTAGTGTAGATGGGTCATGTTGGTCGGTGTGGGCAGGTGGGACTAGTGTAGATGGGGCATGTTGGCCGGTGTAGGCAGGTGGGACTAGTGTAGATGGGGCATGTTGGCCGGTGTGGGCAGGTGGGACTAGTGTAGATGGGGCATGTTGGTCTGTGTGGGCGGGTGGTACTAGTGTAGATGGGGCATGATGGCTGGTGTGGGCAGGTGGGACTAGTGTAGATGGGGCATGTTGATCTGTGTGGGCGGTTGGGACTAGTGTAGATGGGGCATGTTGGCCGGTGTGGGAAGGTGGGACTAGTGTAGATGGGGCATGTTGGTCTGTGTGGGCAGGTGGGACTAGTGTAGATGGGGCATGTTGGCCGGTGTGGGCAGGTGGGACTAGTGTAGATGGGGCATGTTAGAAACATAGAAAATAGGTGCAGGAGTAGGCCATTCGGCCCTTCGAGCCTGCACCGTCATTCAATATGATCATGGCTGATCATCCAGCTCAGTAGCCTGTACCTGCCTTCTCTCCATACCCATGATCCCTTTAGCAAAAAGGGCCACATCTAACTCTTAAATATAGCCAATGAACTGGCCTCAACTACCTTCTGTGGCAGAGAATTCCACAGATTCTCCACTCTCTGTGTGAAGAAATGTTTTCTCATCTCGGTCCTAAAAGACTTCCCCCTTATCCTTAAGCTGTGACCCCTGGTTCTGGACTCCCCCTACATCGGGAACAATCTTCCCGCATCTAGCCTCTCCAACCCCTTAAGAATTTTATATGTTTCTATAAGATCCCCCCTCAGTCTTCTAAATTCCAGCGAGTATAAGCCCAGTCTATCCAGTCTTTCCTCATATGAAAGTCCCACCATCCCAGGGATCAATCTGGTGAACCTTCTCTGTACTCCCTCTAAGGCAAGAAAGTCTTTCCTCAGGTTAGGAGACCAAAACTGCACACAATACTCCAGGTGCGGTCTCACCAAGGCCTTGTACAACTGCAGCAGAACCTACCTGCTCCTATACTCAAATCCTCTTGCTATGAATGCCAACATACCATTCACTTTCTTCACTGCCTGCTGCACCTGCATGCTTGCTTTCAATGACTGGTGCACCATGACACCCAGGTCACGTTGCATCTCCCCTTCTCCCAATCGGTCACCATTCAGGTAATACTCTGCTTTCCTGTTCTTGCCGCCAAAGTGGATAACATCACATTTATCCATATTATATTGCATCTGCCATGCATTTGCCCACTCTCCTAATCTATCCAAGTCACTCTGCAGCCTCCTAGCATCCTCCTAGCACATGATGGTCTGTGTGGGCGGGTGGGACTAGTGTAGATGGGGCATGTTGGCCGGTGTGGGCAGGTGGGACTAGTGTAGATGGGGCATGTTGGTCTGTGTGGGCGGGTGGGACAAGTGTAGATGGGGCATGTTGGCCGGTGTGGGCAGGTGGGACTAGTGTAGATGGGGCATGTTGGACGGTGTGGGCAGGTGGGACTAGTGTAGATGGGGCATGTTGGCCGGTGTGGGCGGGTGGGACTAGTGTAGATGGGGCATGTTGGTCTGTGTGGGCGGGTGGGACTAGTGTAGATGGGGCATGATGGACGGTGTGGGCGGGTGGGACTAGTGTAGATGGGGCATGTTGGTCAGTGTGGGCAGGTGGGACTAGTGTAGATGGGGCATGTTGGTCAGTGTGGGCGGGTGGGACTAGTGTAGATGGGGCATGATGGACGGTGTGGGCGGGTGGGACTAATGTAGATGGGGCATGTTGGTCTGTGTGGGCAGGTGGGACTAGTGTAGATGGGGCATGATGGACGGTGTGGGCGGGTGGGACTAGTGTAGATGGGGCATGATGGTCAGTGTGGGACTAGTGTAGATGGGGCATGTTGGATGGTGTGGGCGGGTGGGACTAGTGTAGATGGGGCATGTTGGTCAGTGTGGGCAGGTGGGACTAGTGTAGATGGGGCATGATGGACGGTGTGGGCGGGTGGGACTGGTGTAGATGGGGCATGTTGGACGTTGTGGGACTAGTGTAGATGCGGCATGTTGGTCGGTGTGGGCAGGTGGGACTAGTGTAGATGGGGCATGTTGGTCGGTGTGGGCAGGTGGGACTAGTGTAGATGGGGCATGTAGGACGTTGTGGGACTAGTGTAGATGGGGCATGTTGGTCGATGTGGGCAGTTGGGACTAGTGTAGATGGGGCATGTTGGTCTGTGTGGGACAAGTGTAGATGGGGCATGTTGGTCGGTGTGGGCAGGTGGGACTTGTGTAGATGGGGCATGTTGGTCGTTGTGGGCAGGTGGGACTAGTGTAGATGGGGCATGTTGGCCGGTGTGGGCAGGTGGGACTATTGTAGATGGGGCATGATGGACGGTGTGGGCGGGTGGGACTAGTGTAGATGGGGCATGTTGGTCTGTGTGGGCAGGTGGGACTAGTGTAGATGGGGCATTTTGGTCAGTGTGGGCGGGTGGGACTAGTGTAGATGGGGCATGTTGGTCTGTGTGGGCAGGTGGGACTAGTGTAGATGGGGCATGTTGGCCGGTGTGGGCAGGTGGGACTAGTGTAGATGGGGCATGATGGACGGTGTGGGCGGGTGGGACTAGTGTAGATCGGGCATGATGGCTATCCACCTCTTGCTATTAAAAGATATTTTATAAATTAAAGCTCATAGTTTTTTGTTTGGGGGAGAGAGAGGGAGGGAGGGAGAGAGGGAGGGATGGGGTGAGGGAGGGAGAGAGGGAGGGATGGAGTGAGGGAGGGAGAGAGGAGGGGAAGAGAGAGGAGGGGGAGAGAGAGGAGGGGGAGAGAAAGGGGAGGGAGAGAGGAGGGGAAAGAGAATGGGGAGAGCTATTTAATCTTGTTATTAAAAAGATATTTTATGCCTCAAAAAGCTACGAGCTTTAATTTATAAAATATCTTTTAATAGCAAGAGGTGGAGACTGGGTGTGGACAATGTCGCCCGTCGGGCGGGCTGCTAGTTGATAATTGGTGGGATCGCTGAGCCTTGGGGAAGTTGTGGGCTTATGAAGGGCCACATGTGCTCACTGTTTATTTCAACAAAATGGTCGCCACATGTGCTCGCTGTTTCTTTGTGTCAATGTTTGTCCTTGCTTGCTGGCTCCCCTTCCCTCTCTCTCTCCCCCTCCTCTCTCTCACAATAGGTGCAGGAGGAGGCCATTCGGCCCTTCGAGCCTGTACGCACCGCCATTCAATGTGATCGCGGCTGATCGTTCTCAATCAGTACCCACTCTCTGTGTGAAAAAAAAGTTCTCATCTCGGTCCTAAAAGACTTCCCCTTTATCCTTAAACTGTGACCCCTGGTTCTGGACTTCCCCAACATCGGGAACAATCTTCCCGCATCTAGCCTGTCCGACCCCTTAAAAATTTTGTACATTTCTCCCCTCAATCTTCTAAATTCCAGCGAGTACAAGCCGAGTCTATCCAGTCTATCTTCATATGAAAGTCCTGCCATTCCAGGAATCAATCTGGTGAACCTTCTCTGTACTCCCTCCATGGCAAGAATGTCTTTCCTCAGATTAGGAGACCAAAACTGTATGCAATACTCCAGGTGCGATCTCACCAGGGCCCTGTACGACTGCAGAAGGACCCCTTTGCTCCTAAACTCAAACTAGGAGACCAAAACGGTACGCAATACTCCAGGTGCGGTCTCACCAATGCCATGTACAACTGCAGCAGAACCTCCCTGCTCCTGTACTCAAATCCCCTCCCTATGAATGCCAACATACCATTGGCTTTTTCCACTGCCCGCTGCACCTGCATGCCTACTTTCAATGACTGGTGCACCACGACACCCAGGTCACGTTGCGTCTCCCCTTCTCCTAATCGGCCACCATTCAGATAATAGTCTGCTTTCCCGTTCTTGCCACCAAAGTGGACAACCTCAGATTTATCCAGAAGTGCTTTGAAAGGCTGGCCCTCTCACACATCAAATCCAGCATCACTGACTCACTGGACTCGCGTCAATGTGCAAACACATCCACAGAGGACGCCATCTCTCTGGCTGATCATCCAGCTCAGTAGCCTGTACCTGCCTTCTCTCCATACCCCCTGATCCCTTTAGCAAAAAGGGCCACATCTAACTCTTAAATATAGCTAATGAACTGGCCTCAACTACCTTCTGTGGCAGAGAATTCCACAGATTCACCACTCTCTGTGTGAAGAAATGTTTTCTCATCTCGGTCCAAAAAGACTTCCCCCTTATCCTTAAGCTGTGACCCCTGGTTCTGGACTCCCCCAACATCGGGAACAATCTTCCCGCATCTAGCCTCTCCAACCCCTTAAGAATTTTATATGTTTCTATAAGATCCCCCCTCAGTCTTCTAAATTCTAGCGAGTACAAGCCCAGTCTATCCAGTCTTTCCTCATATGAAAGTCTCACCATCCCAGGGATCAATCTGGTGAACCTTCTCTGTACTCCTTCTAAGGCAAGAAAGTCTTTCCTCAGGTTAGGAGACCAAAACTGCACACAATACTCCAGGTGCTGTCTCACCAAGGCCCTGTACAACTGCAGCAGAACCTCCCTGCTCCTATACTCAAATCCTCTTGCTATGAATGCCAACATACCATTCGCTTTCTTCACTGCCTGCTGCACCTGCATGCTTGCTTTCAATGACTGGTGCACCATGACACCCAGGTCACGTTGCATCTCCCCTTCTCCCAATCGGTCACCATTCAGGTAATACTCTGCTTTCCTGTTCTTGCCGCCAAAGTGGATAACATCACATTTATCCACATTATATTGCATCTGCCATGCATTTGCCCACTCGCCTAATCTATCCAAGTCACTCTGCAGCCTCCTAGCATCCTCCTAGCACATGTTGGTCTGTGTGGGCGGGTGGGACTAGTGTAGATGGGGCATGTTGGCCGGTGTGGGCAGGTGGGACTAGTGTAGATGGGGCATGTTGGTCGGTGTGGGCAGGTGGGACTAGTGTAGATGGGGCATGTTGGTCGGTGTGGGCAGGTGGGACTAGTGTAGATGGGGCATGTTGGTCGGTGTGGGCAGGTGGGACTAGTGTAGATGGGGCATGTTGGTCAGTGTGGGCAGGTGGGACTAGTGTAGATGGGGCATGTTGGTCAGTGTGGGCAGGTGGGAATAGTGTAGATGGGGCATGTTGGTCAGTGTGGGCGGGTGGGACAAGTGTAGATGGGGCATGTTGGTCAGTGTGGGCAGGTGGGACTAGTGTAGATGGGGCATGTTGGTCAGTGTGGGCAGGTGGGACTAGTGTAGATGGGGCATGTTGGTCTGTGTGGGCAGGTGGGACTAGTGTAGATGGGGCACTCCATCAGTACTATTCAACAGTATACCATTACACCAGTACTACCCTACAGTGCGTCACTCCATCAGTGCTACCGCACAGTGTCACTCCATCAATCCCATCCCACATTATGTCACAACTGTACTACCGCACAGTGTGTCACCCCATCAGAACTACCCCAGAATGTGCCATTACTTCAACACTACTCCATCATTACTGCATCACAACGTGTCATTCATTCGGTACTATCCCATATAATGCCCTTGCATCAGTACTAGCAAATGGATAGTTATTCCAACAGTACTATCCCACAGTGCGTCATTCCATCAGTTCTCCCCCAATGTGTCACTCCATCAGAACTACACTTTGAGTCCTTCCATCAGTACTATAATGTATCATTACATCAGTACCGCCCAATTTAGTTTTACACCATTAATACTATTCGACAGTGTGCCACGACATCAGTACTACCATATCGCTTGTTCCTCCATCAGTACAACCGCACACTGTGTCGCTCTATCAATAATACACCAAACTGTGTCACTCTATCAGTACTATCCAACGGGGTGTCACTCCATCAGTACTACACAATGAGTCCTTCCATCAGTACTACCCCACAGTGTTTCAATCCACCAGTATTACTCTGGTATATGTCTATCCAACAGTACTACACCGCAGGGTATCACACAATCAGTACTCTCCCACAGTATGCTATTGCGTCAGTACTGCCACATAGTGTGCCATTCCATCAGTACTACCACAAAGTGTGTCACTCCACCAGCACTGCCCACAGTGTGCCACTGCATCAGTAATAAAATATAGTTTGTTACTCTATCTGTACTACCCTACACTGTGCCACTCCATCAGTGCCTCCCCATTGAGCATCGCACCATCAGGAATATCACACGGGTTATCATTGCATCAGTACTACGCCAGCGTGCAACACTCCATCAGAACAATCCATTATTACTCCATCAGTACTACCACGCAGCGTGACACTCCATCAGTACTACCCACAGTGTCAACCATCAGTACTTCCTTGCAGTGTCACTCCATCAGTATTCCCCGCAGTATGTCACACCATCAGCACTATCGCACTGTATCACTCCATTAGTAATTCCCCACAGTTTCACTCTATTATTATTTCCCCACAATGTCTCACGCCATTAGCACTACCCGATGTTTATCATTCAATCAGGACTATCCCAGTGGGTCACTCCATAAGTGCCACAAATTGTGTCATTCCATCAGTATTACCAAACAGTGTGTCACAGCATTAGTACTACACCACAGTTTGTCATCCCCATAGTACTACCGCTCAGTGTGTCACTCCGTCGGTGAAACCACACAGTGTCTCACTGCATCAATACAACTCCATATTGTTACACTACATCGGTACTGCCCCACATCATGTCGCTCCAGTGCAACCCTAGAACGTGTCATTCCATCAGTACTCTCCGCAGTTTTGTCTTCCATCAGTACTCCCCAAAGTGTTTCACACCATCAGGACTACCTCAAATCTGCCATTCCATCCGCATTACCCCACGGTGTTCTAACCCATCGCTGCGACTCCATAGCGTGTAACTCCATCACTATTTCACCACAGTTTTTGATCGCAACAGTACTACCGCACAGCGTGTCAGTCCATCAGTATTACTGCGTCACTCCAACAGAATGTGCTATTACATCCGTGTTACTCCACATTGTGTCATTCCATCAATACACCCCCACAGTACGTCATTAAACCAGTACTACTCCACAGTGTTACACTCCATCAGTACAACACTGGAGCATGTCACTCCATCAGTACTACCCTACAATATGTTATTCCATCAGTACTACACCACAGTGATGCACTCACACGCACACGCACAAACAGACACACACACACACACAAATATAGGCACTCTTACATACTCTACCGCTCTCTCACACGCAGACCCGCATGCAAACGTGCACATTTTGGGATTGAGTGTATCCTTGGATGTTCGCGGCGAGCAGCGCAGCGCAGCGTGGCCGGGAGTGTTCCCGGTGACGGGGCCAATCCCTTCAGTCGGCCCGATCGGCCCGGCTCGCCCACCGCGGATGGCGATGGGAACCGCGCCTCGGGAGCGAGGTGGGAGCTGCGAGGAACCGGAGAGAGCGAGGTGGACCGTCGGAGAGCGAGGAAGGCCGCCGAGAACGAAGGGGCGACCCGCCGTGCGGCGGCAGGGAGCGTTTGTAACTTTGTCGGCGTCAAAATGGGGCGACACTTTTGTACTGCCTAGGTGAGGTCTGCGACATGATGTTACCGGGTTGTCTGCAAAACTAAGCATTTCACTCTACCTGGGTACGTGAAAATAAAGTATCATTGAATCATTGAAATTCCTGCAACCGCATACACTAACGCACACACACACACACACACACCCCGACTCATTTGCACAATCTCACACATTCACACTCGCACACACGTGCTAACACACTCTTGCACGGACTCGCACACTCGCACTGTCACACACAATCAATATCCAATGCGAGTCAGGCTGCACCTCTGGAGAAATCTAGTTGAGTATGTCAGTTCAGTGCAGTTTATTGTCACGTGTACCGAGGTATCGTGAAAAGATTTTGTTGCGTGCTACCTAGTCAGTGGAAACAAAATACATTATTACAGCCGAGCCATTTACAGAGTATAGATACATGATAAGGGGATAACGTTCAGTGCAAAGTAAAGCCTGCAAAATCCGATCAAGGATAGTCCGAGGGTCAACAAAGAGGTAGATAGTAGTTCAGCACTGCTTTCTCGTTGTGGTGGGATGATTCCGTTGCCTGATAACAGCTGGGAAGACGCTGACCCTGAAACTGGAGGTGTGCATTTTCACACTTCTATACATTTTGCATAATGGGAGAGAGGAGAAGCAGGAGTGGCAATGGTGCGACTCGTCCTTGATTATGCTGCTGGCCTTGCCGAGGCGGCGTGGTTTATAAACTGAGTTAATATATGGGAGGTTGCTTTGTGTGATGGTCTGGACAATTCGCAGCAATTTCTTGCGTTCTTGTATGGAGCTGTTCCTAAACCAAGCTGTGATGCATCTTGATAAAATACTTTCTATGGTGCATCTGTAGATGTTGGTGAGAGTTGTAGAGGGCATGCCGAACTGGCTAACCCTGCTAAGGACATGGATGGGTGAAGTTTCGGTTCGGCACATTTCTTCAGACTGATTGTGGTGGGACGGGGGAACAGCAGGACAAAGCGAGTTGAACGATAAGCGGGTGAATACCGTTTTCATTGTCAGGTGCGAGGTAAGGGTTGAGCAGGATGGAATTATAAAGAAAGAGGAAGTAATATCGGTTGAAGATGTGGTGGAGGGGATATATTGGTGCGAGTCCGGATGAAGCACGAGGAAGAGGGAGGGGGAAGTGGGAATTTGCACTTAGTTACCTAACATTGGATAATTCAAAGTTCATACCATTAGGAGTTCTCTGCCACAGAAGGCAGTGGAGGCTAATTGTCTGAATGCACTCAAGAGAGAGCTAGATAGAGCTCTTAAGGATTGCGGAGTCAGGGGGTATGGGGAGATGGCAGGAACGGGGTAGTGATTGAGAATGATCAGCCATGATCACTTTGAATGGCGGTGCGTACAGGCTCGAAGGGCCGAATGGCCTCCTCCTGCACCTATTGTCTATAGTCTATTGTTGCAAGGCACCAAGGGCGGAATATGAAGTGGCGTTCTTTCAGTTTGCATGTAGCTTCAGTCTGGCAATAGAGGAAGCAAAGGACAGAAAGGTCAGTGTGGGAAGACGAGTTACAACGGGAAGATCCTGGAGGCCTTGACGGAACGACGGTAAGTGTTCGGCCCAACGGTCGCCGAGTCTCCACTTGACCACGCCGATGCAAAGGAGACCATATCTGGAACACCGCATGCAATAGAAGGGATTAGATGAGGTGCATGTGAACATCAGCCTCACCTGGAAGGGCTATTGAAGTGTGAGGGAACGGGGTAGAGAGACAACCCATGGTGGCTAGCCGTTTTAACCGCACTTCGCAAGAAAGGCCTTGGAGAGGGAGGTGAGGGCGAGCAGGAGGAGTGTTGGGGAAAAGAGAGAGACAGATAGGGAGTACAGTGATGAAGGAAGAGATAGCGGAGAAGACGAAAGAAGAGATGGAGGGAGAGTTAAGTAACAAAGGGAGAGTGGGAACATGAAAAGAGAGCGGAGTTCAGATCGCGTGGGTTGGCAAAACGGAGCGATGGAATGGTCAGATAGATAGAAAGAAACGGAGGGATAAATGCAATGGGAGTGAGAAGGAGGAGAGAGCGGTTGACAGAGAGATGGCGGAGCAGAGAGGAAGATTAGAGATGGTAGGAGAGAGTGATAGTTCAGAGAGAGCGACAGCAGTAAGGATGGAGGGAGAGAGAAAGGGAGGAGTGAGATGTGCCGCATCATTCGCTGTTTTATTTGGGTTTCGGACAATTCTGAAGCCACAATATTTCTGTTCTCTGAGTGTCGAGAGTCTTTGGGTCGTTCCTGCTCAGAGGTGACGAAGGCAGAGAATGTTATTGTCCCGGCGCAAAATCAGACCCACTGCAGGCAAGCAAGGAGTGAATGGTTACCAGCCTCGCCGGGAGTGTGGTGGTGAGGTTGCAGTCAGTTAAGCCGCGATCATATTGAGTGGTGAAGCAGAGTGGAGGGGCCACTTTAGTGCGAGGTGATCTGTTGCCCTAGTTCCTCAACCTGTGGACAAATGTCGCCCAGTCCACCTTCAAACTGGGCACCAGAAGCCCTGAGAGGGTCCCTGGAATTTGGGATTGCCTTAGTGAGTTAAGCGGATTGAATGAAATCAGACAAACAACAGAAGGCGGAGAGTTGGACCTGATGGAGTTTGAACCAATATCCCCTTTGCTTGAAAAATGCCGCTCCCAATTTCCATCCCCCAGTATCGCCACCATTCCCAGTCTTTGGAGTTTCTCAATCAATTCCCTGAATAAATCACGACCTGTCTCAGCAGGGATTTCATTTGGCTGATGTCATCTGTTTGCGAATCATTTCAAAATCTCAATATTTTAACTCTGTTGAAACTTCGTTGTCCCGGTGGAGACGGAAAATGGTATAAAATCTCCGGGAGTGTACTGCCCCGGCATTTCAATCCGAGAGATTACCGGTAGATCACGGGGACACTTCGCTGGGCAGAGAACATGTGGGAAAAGGTGTACGAATATTTTGACGTGGAGAAAATCTTGTACGTGATCATTGCTGCCATTGGAGTCCCTGGTAAGTGAACAGAACAATTCAAGTTTTATAACTCCGTCCGTTAACCGGTGTTGACCTGATTCTGATCGTGTTACAATATTCCCAACTGATGAGCGTTGAATGTGTAAATTATATCAATCCTCTAAATGAAATATTTTTGAATTAACGCTGTGATTTTTCTCATTCTCACACAGCCGAAACTAACCCTCTTTTTCTCCCAATGCCGGGACCCACTAGAATGTTGTTTTTGCCTTCAGTGGGACCTTGCCCAGAGTTGTCCCAGTGCTCGGGACAGGCAGCTCTCCGGGACGGTGTGACTGGGAGGGGTTTACATTGTGAAGTTCACTGTGTCTGAGTTATTGATCAGAGTGAACACCCGCTCCTGTGGACAGGTCTCACTGTGGAGTCTGTCACAGTCGGATTCAACCTGCCTGTTGGTCAATAATTGGATCGATCTCCTGAACCGGTGGCCGCGGATCTACCGGCGTGTGTTGTTACCGAACTGAACTCACTGTGGAATGAATCCATTAACGGAGCCACTCTGCTGCCGGGTCCTAAGTTGTCCCTGCCTTCCCTCTGGAACCCTCCTCGTCCCCATCAGATGCCGAGTTCCCAGAGCCCTGGTTAAACGCGGCCGGTCACGGTTAAGTCTGTGAAACCGGCCCCATCAGAGACTGTGAGCGGGGTTAACTGTAGACAGGACCATTCCGCCTATTGTAGCGGGCGGCTGCTCGTTCCCTCCCCGCCCTTTACCCCGCCCGTCCCCTTATCTCCTCTCCCCTGAAGCAGGCAGGTCGGGCACAGTCGGAGCCGGGTCTGACATTGTTAAACCTGCAGCCGCGCACCGACTCCAACACTCCTGATCTTCAGCTGAAAGTGGAGCCGGTGTTCAGCCCCGGAGACCGTGTTCAGTAATGCCCAGTGTCCGCTCCCCTTCTCTTTCCGCAGTGAATTTAGTGGCGATTGTGACCCTGTCCCGGGGAAAGTGCGGCCTCTCCACCTGCACCACTCGCTACCTGGTGGCCATGGCAGCGGCCGATCTACTCACCCTGATCACCGTGGTCATTTTGTATAAGATCCGATACCATTACTTGTATTGGAGTGTCCTGGCCATCACCCCTGTGTGCAGTGTTATCGATGTACTGACGTTTGCATCTACAGACTGTTCTGTCTGGTTCACCGTCACTTTCACCTTTGATCGCTTTGTCGCCATTTGTTGCCAGAAGCTGAAAACAAAATATTGCACCGGGAAAACTGCGGCTGCGGTTCTCGCAACAGCCGGCGTTCTGCTGTGTCTGAAAAACGTTCCCCGCTACTTCACACGGGCACCCTGGATAATCATCGACAATGTCCCGTGGGGCTGTGCCCCGGTGGACAGTTATTACACTGACCCCGGGTGGGTGGCATTTGACTGGATCGACACGGTTTTAACTCCGCTCCTCCCTTTCGCTGTGATCCTGCTGCTCAACGCTCTGACAGTCCGGCACATTTTAGTGGCCAGTCGGGTCCGTCAGGGGCTGAGGGGGTGAGAGCAAGGGGGAGAAGCGCAGTGACCCGGAGATGGAGAGCAGGAGGAGGTCTGTGGTTTTAATCTTCACCATCTCCGGCAGCTTCATCCTCTTGTGGCTGACCAACGTTGTATACTTCGTCTATTATCAGATCACAGGGATTGGGAATGATATGAATGATTCCCAACGGATCTTTAACTACGTCGGGTTTGTGCTGAGGAATCTCAGCTGCTGCACCAACACATTTATTTACGCGGCGACCCAGTCCAAGTTCAGGGAGCAGGTGAAGAGCGCGGTGAAATATCCGCTCACCTCAGCGCTGCGGCTCATTAATAAACCCCGCGCCCTGAGCGCATCCCAGAGGGCGGCCGCAGTCTCTCCGCTCCGGGCTCCGGCTCCTCACATTCACCGCCGCATCTTCCAGCTGTCAGTCCCGGGCGGATGATCCCATCGCCGGCCCCGCTCCGGGACCCCCAGCCCCTCACATTCACCCAATCAAAGACGCAGATTAAGCAGGAAAAATAACACCATTGCCTGTCATATATATTGATCATTTTTAATGACAGTCCCTGATCATTGAAGTGTTTATTTCAGTTTCTACCTCCTCATTCTCACCCTCCCGCCCTCCGTACTGGGGGACCGGTCAGGGGTAGGGTGGGTGGGCCTCCGCCCCCCTCTCTCCCCCTCTCCCTCTCTCTTCCGTCTCTCTCTCTCTCCCTCTCCCCCCCCTCTCTCTCTCTCTCTCTCTCCCTTCCCCCTCTCCCCCTCCCTTTCCCTCTCCCCCTCTCTCGCTCTCTACCCCGCTCTCTCTCTCCCTCTATCCCTCCCTCCCTCTCTCTCGCTCCCTCTCTCTCTCTCTCTCCCTCTCTCTCTCTCACCCACCCTCTCCCTCTCTCCCTCTCTTTCTTATCTCTCTCCCTCTCTCTCGTTCTCTCCCCCTCCATCTTTCCCTCTTTCTCTCTCTCTCTCTCCCTCCCCCTTTCTCCCGTCTCTCCCCCTCCCTCCATCACTGTCTCACTCTCTCTCCCCCTCTCTCTCCCTCTCTCTCCTCCTCTCACTCTCCCCCTCTCTCTTCCGTCTCTCTCTCTCTCCCCCTCTCTCTCTCTCTCTCCCCGCTCTCCCCCTCCCTCTCTCTCTCTCACCCCTCTCTCTTCCCCCCGCTCTCTCCCCCTCTCTCTCCCCCTCTCTCTCCCCCCTCTCTCCTCCCCTCTCTCTCTCTCTCTCTCTCTCTCTCTCTCTCTCTCTCTCTCTCTCTCTCTCTCTCTCCTCTCTCTCTCTCTCTCTCTCTCTCTCTCTCTCTCTCTCTCTCGCTCTCTCTCTCTCTCTCTCTCTCTCTCTCTCTCTCTCTCTCTCTCTCTCTCTCTCTCTCTCTCTCTCTCTCACACACACACACACTCACACACACACTCACACACACACTCACACACACACTCACACACACACTCACACACACACTCACACACACATTCACACACACACTCACACACACACTCACACACACACTCACACACACACTCACACACACACTCACACACACACACACTCACACACACTCACACACACACTCACATACACACTCACACACACACTGTCTCCCTCTCTCTCTCTGTCTCTCTGACTCCCTATATTTATTTAAGTTGCTACATATTCCAAAATGCAGATTGCATTAGATTAAGTTAAGAATCCTACATAAAGAAATATTTTGTGCTCCATGATGGATGGATGCTGACACTGCCCCTGTCTCTGCGTTACTCTCTCTCTCTTTCCCCCTCTCTCTCTCTCTCTCTCTCTCACACACACACACACACACACTGTCTCTCTCTCTCACACACACACACTCTCTCTCTCTCACCCTCTCTCTCACTCTCTCTCTCTCTCTCTCTCTCTCTCTCTCTTCTTTCTCCCCACTCTCCACTTGATAAAATGACATTTGCAATGAACAATGAAACTAGACTGACATTTGATAACCGTCTGATGAAGTGAAATACGCTCTCCCTCCCCATGAAACACCACAACATGTGCCTGACATTTGTGGCAGGTGCAGCACTAACAAATAAACTGCTTTTAACCCGCCTGACT